>NW_013702329.1:0-553 GCF_000517525.1 Limulus polyphemus | reverse complement strand
ATGCCTTCTACTAGGTGTGATTCTAGTCTGTCTGTTATAATCAAACATTACTTCTGGCATAAAATTATACATCACATTTTATCTGATAATTTTATACGAAAAAATCCATCTTTATCCATAGATTACTGTTGCAAATGTAGCTTGTTTCTATAACATTCATGAAGGACTATAAAACAAACATCTTTATCCACAGATTACTGTTGTAAATGTAGCTTGTTTCCATAACATTCACGAGGGACTATAAAACAAACATCTTTATCCACAGATTACTGTTGTAAATGTAGCTTGTTTCTATAACATTCACAAGGGACTATAAAACAAACATCTTTATCCACAGATTACTGTTGTAAATGTAGCTTGTTTCCATAACATCCACGAGGGACTATAAAACAAACATCTTTATCCACAGATTACTGTTGTAAATGTAGCTTGTTTCTATAACATTCACGAGGGACTATAAAACAAACATCTTTATCCACAGATTACTGTTGTAAATGTAACTTGTTTCCATAACATCCACGAGGGACTATAAAACAAACATCTTTATCCATAG
>NW_013702328.1:0-553 GCF_000517525.1 Limulus polyphemus | reverse complement strand
CAGGCAGCCACTGGTATCGGGTTCATAATCCGATCACGCTAGCCATTACCCCAGGCAGCCACTGGTATCGGGTTCATAATCCGATCACGCTAGCCATTACCCCAGGCAGCCACTGGTATTGGGTTCATAATCCGATCACGCTAGCCATTAGCCCAGACAGCCACTGGGATTGGGTTCATAATCAGATCACGCTAGCCATTAGCCCAGACAGCCACTAGTATCGGGTTCATAATCCGATCATGCTAGCCATTACCCCAGGCAGCCACTGGAATCGGGTTCATGATCCGATCACGCTAGCCTATAGCCTAGGTAGTCACAGGTATAGGGTTCATAATCCGATCACGCTAGCCATTACCCCAGGCAGCCACTGGTATCGGGTTCATAATCCGATCACGCTAGCCATTAGCCTAAGTAGTCACTGGTATAGGGTTCATAATCCGATCACGCTTGCCATTAGCCCAGGCAGCCATTGGTATTGGGTTCATAATCAGATCACAACCATGATTGAGAACCAATACTTTTTATTTATTATACAACCATGATTGAGAACCAG
>NW_013702327.1:0-553 GCF_000517525.1 Limulus polyphemus | reverse complement strand
TACATACAGACATATATCTCTGTGTATTATATTACACATACAGGCATATATCTCTGTGTATTATATTACACATACAGGCATATATCTCTGTGTATTATATTACACATACAGGCATATATCTCTGTGTATTATATTACACATACAGGCATATATCTCTGTGTATTATATTACACATACAAGCATATATATGTGTATATTATATTACACATACAAGTATATATTTCTGTATATTATATTACACATACAAGTATATATTTCTGTATATTATATTACACATACAAGTATATATTTCTGTATATTATAGTACATGTACAAGTATATATCTGTGTATATTATATTACATGTACAAGTATATTTCTGTGTATATTATATTACACATACAATCTGTATAATCCTGTAGTTATGAGTTCAGATTCATTTTTATTAGTTCAACATTTAACATCTGTTGCGTGAACTAGAATAGCAAGTAAATATTTTTGGCTTTGTTAGATTTCAAAAGAAGTCATTTTAGTTCTTCATGTTTTAATTTTGTTGGTTTATGGAATTGATTTTA
>NW_013702326.1:0-553 GCF_000517525.1 Limulus polyphemus | reverse complement strand
CAAACAAACATGAGTTAATTCAATTTACGGATGGTAGTCATTATTGGTTTTTCAACATTTACTACATAATCCAGAGAACGATTTGCAAGATTAAAAAATAGTATGGATATTATCTCGGCTTAACTTTTCATTAAATCATAAAAATACGCAGCTGTTATTTTTTTCCTTCATTATTTGTTCATTTTCTTCCCGCGACCCGTATCTTAGAAGATAGGAGATTAATATAGACATATTAGCTGTCTATTGGATCATCAGGCAGGCTGAGATGTAAAAATGGAAGACCGTCTAATTTTATTTCTTTGAGCAGAGTTTTATAAGAATTTACACGCGGCTACAAATTATGTATATATATATGCGATATTATATAGAAAGAGCAATGGGTATTCTCTGAAATGCACGAAATATAAACTCTGGTTCGCTTGTTATTCTTTTTTAAATTCATATTATGTTTTACAATTGCAAAAGTAATAGAGATTGTTTGTTTATCGCAAAGCTACTGAGACTGTCAGTCACCGTCCCTAATTTTGAACTACCGACATCAGAGAAGGCAACA
>NW_013702325.1:0-553 GCF_000517525.1 Limulus polyphemus | reverse complement strand
TACTTTATTTCTAGTTATATGTGTATAATTTTGTACTTTATTTGTAGTTATATATGTTGAATTCTGTACTTTATTTGTAGTTATATGTGTTGAATTCTGTACTTTATTTGTAGTTATATGTGTTATAATTCTGTACTTTATTTGTAGTTATATGTGTTGAATTCTGTACTTTATTTGTAGTTATATGTGTATAATTTTGTACTTTATTTGTAGTTATATATGTTGAATTCTGTACTTTATTTATAGTTATATATGTTGAATTCTGTACTTTATTTGTAGTTATATGTGTATAATTTTGTACTTTATTTGTAGTTATATATGTTGAATTCTGTACTTTATTTGTAGTTATATGTGTTGAATTCTGTACATTATTTGTAGTTATATGTGTTGAATTCTGTACTTTATTTGTAGTTATATGTGTTGAATTCTGTACTTTATTTGTAGTTATATGTGTTGAATTCTGTACTTTATTTGTAGTTATATGTGTTGAATTCTGTACTTTATTTGTAGTTATATGTGTTGAATTCTGTACTTTATTTGTAGTTATATATGT
>NW_013702324.1:0-553 GCF_000517525.1 Limulus polyphemus | reverse complement strand
CATGTAAAGATACGACATAAAAAAGAGACAAGTTAGAACCATCTAAAGGTACGACATAAAAAAGAGAGACAAGCTAGAACCATGTACAAATACGACATAAAAAGAGAGACAAAGTAGAACCATGTAAAGATACGACATAAAAAAGAGACAAGTTAGCACCATGTAAAGATACGACATAAAAAAGAGACAAGTTAGTACCAAGTAAAGATACGACATAAAAAGAGACAAGTTAGTATCATGTAAAGATACGACATAAAAAGAGACAAGTTAGAACCATGTAAAGGTACGACATAAAAAAGAGAGACAAGATAGAACCATGTAAAAATACGACATAAAAAGAGAGACAAAGTAGAACCATGTAACGGTACGACATAAAAAAGAGCCAAGTTAGAACCATGTAAAGATACGATATATAAAAAGAGACAAGTTAGAATCATGTAAATATACGCAATAAAAAAGAGCCAAGTTAGAACCGTGTAAAGGCACGACATAAAAAAGAGCCAAGTTAGAACCATGTAAAGATACGACATAAAAAGAGAGCCAAGTTAGAACC
>NW_013702323.1:0-553 GCF_000517525.1 Limulus polyphemus | reverse complement strand
AGTTAGTTCTGATGTACTAATCATGATAAATTACCTATATTAACAATTGAGTTAGTTCTGATGTACTAATCATGATAAATTACTTATATTAACAACTGTATTAGTTCTGATGTACTAATCATGATAAATTACCTATATTAACAACTCAGTTAGTTCTGATGTACTAATCATGATAAATTACCTATATTAACAATTCAGTTAGTTCTGATGTACTAATCATGATAAATTACCTATATTAACAATTGAGTTAGTTCTGATGTACTAATCATGATAAATTACTTATATTAGCAACTGTATTAGTTCTGATGTACTAATCATGATAAATTACTTATATTAACAACTGTATTAGTTCTGATGTACTAATCATGATAAATTACCTATATTAACAATTGAGTTAGTTCTGATGTACTAATCATGATAAATCACCTATATTAACAGTTGAGTTAGTTCTGATGTACTAATCATGATAAATTACCTATATTAACAATTGAGTTAGTTCTGATGTACTATCATGATAAATTACCTATATTAACAATTGAGTTAGTTCTGATGC
>NW_013702322.1:0-553 GCF_000517525.1 Limulus polyphemus | reverse complement strand
AAGCTGTTCTTTCAGATTATGTATAAAAAAGTTTACAACAAGGGCAATCAGAGAAATGGCCTATGCATGCTTTAAGAAAGTAGCAGAGAATGAAACAACATCAAGGTTATTATCCGACAAATCACCCAACAGGTAGCATCCTACCACCTCCAATTTAAAAAAACCTCACTTATAAAAGTGTTTTTAGCAAAAGAAAAATTCAACTAATTTCCAATACAATTGTGTAATAGAATCAGAGGTTATAGGAAAGTCAAAATTTGCCTCCAAAGCAACACTATTAAAAAGAAGTGTTAGTTGTCATTTCACTGAAAATTAAACTGCAGAGGAGGGGTTAAATCTCCAAAACAAACATCTTATTTTAATGGAAAGGTCAATATCTCATCCACAAAGTTACAGGGAAGTATATATTTATGAATGTATATATATATATATTTATTTACTGTAAAAAAAAAATCAAGCCTAACCTACTCTTTTCATTCCATGTTGATTGTGAATAATATTCAGATGAAACAACCTGTAAATGGCTGGAGCAAAAGTTTTAGTTGAATCATAT
>NW_013702321.1:0-553 GCF_000517525.1 Limulus polyphemus | reverse complement strand
GGCAGCACCTTATGAATATTTAAATAAAACTTACCTTCAATGTGAAACACAAGCTTGTCACGATGTGCTTTTTCCTGGTAGGAACGGCAGCACCTTATGAATATGTAAATAAAACTTACCTTCAATGTGAAACACAAGCTTGTCTCGATGTGCTCTATCCTGGTAGGAACGGCAGCACCTTATGAACACGGAGCTCCTGCTCTACCAATCCTAGACGCTATCTAATTTTTATAAACCATAAGTGTCATTTTTCTCATGTGTGACTTTTACAAAATACCACGGCACATCTGTTCATGTCTGACGGTTGGGAAACAGTAAATTATAGAACAGATGCAACGATTTCGAACTCATTCATAATTTAAGACTTCCACCCCTCGAAAACAGATTGATGAGACCTCAAAACTAGTGAAGACTCTAATGGGTGAAACCTGCTTCATTATAATGTTGAGGTAAATGAGAAAAAGAAAGGAAGGGAAACAAATGAATAGATATAGATGACAGCCGTTTTTAGTGTTTAGAAGATTACATACAATTGGGTTCTTCTCTTACATGA
>NW_013702320.1:0-553 GCF_000517525.1 Limulus polyphemus | reverse complement strand
GTTTTGACATATAAGTTGTTCGGGTTTTTTCATCTAAAAATTTCTCGACGACCTAATATATATATATATATATAATCACTTCCAAGAATTTTTCATAATTTCTTAGCATTCGACACTATTAGACAGTACAACAAAAGCGCACTTGTGGCATTAAATTCACCACCCAAGACTTTACGAAATACACTGAATCAAATTTATTAAAAGGAAATCTTAAACTGTAACTATAATAACACGATAGAATAAACATATTAGAATCTTAATATTTTAAGACGTATAAACTATAGAGCTTTATTCACGACGTTTTATTTATTTTGTACAATACAGACAAGAATAGCTCGTCACATAAATGCGATTTTTTTGTTTCTTGAAACATCGGCATTACCTTCAATTGTATTTTTATTATATATAGAGTTTTTAAAACTTTAGCATTTTTACGTTTATTTAAAGAAAATTTAGTGATTAAAATACAGAACCCGTTGTAATAATGTATCTTAAAACAGAATACGAAACACAGTTCTGGAAAACTTCAGTTTTTTTCAGCCATAGACCAAAA
>NW_013702319.1:0-553 GCF_000517525.1 Limulus polyphemus | reverse complement strand
GTTTCAACCAAAAAACATTTATACACGTCACTGACGACGAGACAAAGATATCACGTCTACTCAGGTTTATTTCAACCAAAACATTTATACACGTCACTGACGACGAGACAAGGATATCATGTCTACTCAGGCGTATTTCAATCAAAACATTTATACTAGCCACTGACGACGAGACAAAGATATCACGTCTACTCAGGTTTATTTCAACCAAAACATTTATACACGTCACTGACGACGAGACAAGGATATCACGTCTACTCAGGTTTGTTTCAACCAAAACATTTATACTGGTCACTGACGACGAGACAAGGATATCGCGTCTACTCAGGTTTGTTTCAATCAAAACATTTATACACGTCACTAACGACGAGACAAGGATATCACGTCTACTCAGGCGTACTTCAACCAAACTTACAATTACTTAGAAAATCGTCCTTAAAATTTGTATAATGACTTGACTTTTCTTAATGTTAACATACGTACCGAAAACAAAGGTACTTAATGTGTATCATCATCATTTGAATATACACATTTCTACCCCAATTTCATACAT
>NW_013702318.1:0-553 GCF_000517525.1 Limulus polyphemus | reverse complement strand
GCTGTGTTGTTGTTGAACAAGTATTAACATAACTCAAGTGTCAGCTGTGTTGTATTTGAACAAGTATTAACATAACTAAGGTGTCAGCTGCGTTGTTGTTGAACAAGTATTAACATAACTAAGGTGTCAGCTGTGTTGTTCTGTTCTAACATTAAGAACTACTTAAAGTGAGGGTTGTAAGACCACTCATAAAATACTTTAATTAGAAACCACATCAGCATATCCTACTGTTCTTTTACATATACAGCTGATAGATGTTTCTAAAATAGCTTTAGAAGAAGCTGAATAATAAGTTAACTAATATCTCCCATAACGTAGTTAACTAACCATGAAGAGTAAGTGGTAGATATGAAGTTGGCTAACGTAGTTAACTAACTTACTCTTCGTTGGCCAACTTAGATATGAACCATTAGTTAACCACGTTACTTACTCTTCATGGCCAACTTCATATCTATCATTAGTTAACTACGTTACTTACTCTTCATGGCCAACTTCATATCTATCATTAGTTAACTACGTTACTTACTCTTCATGGCCAACTTCATATCTATCA
>NW_013702317.1:0-553 GCF_000517525.1 Limulus polyphemus | reverse complement strand
ATATGTCTTCATGATGATTACAGATATGTCTTCATGATGATTACAGATATGTCTTCATGATGATTACAGATACAGCTTCCATAATGTCTACTACTTGCAGCTTTTACTATTTTTTTCTGTAAGATTTCTTTAATTACCATTACGGGTCATTAGCTCACACAGTGTGAACGTGAGTATTTTAGCATTACGGGTATTAGCAGACACAATGTGAACCTGAGTATTTTAGCATTACGGGTCATTAGCAGACACAGTGTGAACGTGAGTATTTTAGCATTATGGGTATTAGCAGACACAGTGTGAACGTGAGTATTTTAGCATTACGGGTCATTAGCTGACACGGTGTGAACCTGAGTATTTTAGCATTACGAGTCATTAGCTGACACAGTGTGAACCTGAGTATTTTAGCATTACGGGTCACTAGCTGACACAGTGTGAACGTGAGTATTTTAGCATTAAGGGTCATTAGCTGACACCGTGTGAACGTGAGTATTTTAGCATTACGAGTCATTAGCTGACACAGTGTGAACCTGAGAATTTTAGCATTACGGGTCAC
>NW_013702316.1:0-553 GCF_000517525.1 Limulus polyphemus | reverse complement strand
CATGTGAAGTTCTGCAAGTTTTCTCCAACAATAAACACGAGTTAATAAAGTTACATTTTGGATAGTGTACGCCATGTGAAGTTCTGCAAGTTTTCTCCAACAATAAACACGAGTTAATAAAGTTACATTTTGGATAGTGTAAGCCATGTGAAGTTCTGCAAGTTTTCTCCAACAACAAACACGAGTTAATAAAGTTACATTTTGGATAGTGTACGCCATGTGAAGTTCTGCAAGTTTTCTCCAACAATAAACATGAGTTAATAAAGTCTGTTCTAACTTTCTGCGCTACTGTTAATTCTTCCTTTACGAAAAAAGGAATTTAATTGTCTTAAATTCACTTATGCAGTAATTGAATGACCTGCTTCGTTTGCACGTTTTATGAATCTTGGAAATTTGAAAACCAGAAAGCCTAGACACATGGGTCGTATATAAAAACACGGAGTCTGGAGCTGAAGCGGGTTAAATTAAAAATATAATTAATTACTAAATACATATTTAAGAAATTATTGTTTTGTTTGTTTTTTAAATTTCGCGCAAAGGTACACGAGGGCTG
>NW_013702315.1:0-553 GCF_000517525.1 Limulus polyphemus | reverse complement strand
CCTGTTTACTTATACTTATCTGTGTCTTTCAACAATACACTAATTTTAAAATATACTTCACTTAAGTTTCTTTTTTACGAACTTTTATAGAACTGCTGACCTTGTCACAACTTTCTATTAGGATCAATATTCTTTAGAAAGTTAAGAGCAAAAACAGGTTCAGTTTATTCAGTTAGCTTGTGATTCAACACTTTTTTCTTACTGGTTTCTAAAGGTATCGTTTGCAATAACTACTTTTTTCTCTTTGTCATAACTGGTATCAGATGTTATTACTATTAGCGTCACCAGATTCTAAAGAAAGTCGGTTTTATTTCTCACCGTTACCGGTTTCTAATGACAATATTTTCTACTTCTTAACGTTACCGGTTTCTAATGACACTCAGTTTTATTTCTCAGCATTACCGGTTTCTAATGATACTCGGCTTTATTTCTCAGCGTTACCGGTTTATAATGACAATCTTTTCTACTTCTTAGCGTTACCGGTTTCTAATGACACTCTAGTTTTATTTCTCAGCATTACCGGTTTCTAATGACAATCTTTTATATTTCTTAG
>NW_013702314.1:0-553 GCF_000517525.1 Limulus polyphemus | reverse complement strand
ATCCTTAATAACTATCGTAGTGAAGAAACTTCCGCTAGCTAAGTATATTCTAAATCAATTTCAAGTACATGATTTTTTTAAGCTAGAAAAACAGGCGGTCTTAATTTAAATCGGTAACAAACCATCCTGTTAAATATTGAATACATTGGTAGACAAACATAACTAATTATTCATAAACATTTTTTATCGATACTGTTTTAGCTCATTTTTGTGGTTAATTAATATATTATATATTCCGAGTTTGAATAACTTATACAATTCGCCATTATATCATCTGTAGTCACTATAATTATCTTAAGATTGTTTAGATTTGGATTCAGTCAACTCAGAAATTCCCTCAACTCTGTTTGTTCTTGAATTCGTTATTCATTACGTTTTTTTAAGATAACGAAGTTACTTACGCCAGAAAATTAAGTTTTACAAGAGAGCCAGACATAAGAGGCTAATTTACTTAAACAGTCATGATTTTTATAACAAACTTTCGTCAGCTGTTTTTACCAGGTTACAAGCATTTCAGCTCTACGATACATGCTTGGCCTATGCGAGTTTTTTT
>NW_013702313.1:0-553 GCF_000517525.1 Limulus polyphemus | reverse complement strand
TTTGAATATGCCGGGATTTGCTCTCACTTATGAAGGATTCAAACACCGACTCACTATGTCATTCTCTGGGGGTCCTAATGGTACGTGCCAGGGTGTGTGACAATCGGTCAAGCGGTTCATTAGTTATAAAACAGACATCCCCAGACTATCGTCAAATAATAGTTTAGATAATGAAAACCAATGTACAAAATCATATTCACGTTACTCACAGTATAATATAAAGAAAAATAAAACCAAAGCAACAAAAATACAGAAATATATAGTATCAAATACAGTGAGTAACAAAGGCACAAAATGAAAATTAATCATTAAAAAAAACAATGTAAGATACTGAAGAAAAATACAGAATGATAAATAATTAAACACATAAAACATCGAAAGACATACAATATAAAGATGTAAAATAAAACGTATAAAATATTGAAAGACATACAAAATAAAAATGTAAAATAAAACGTATAAAATATTGAAAGACATACAATATAAAAATGTAAAATAAAACGTATAAAATATCGAAAGACATACAATATAAAAATGTAAAATAAAACGTATA
>NW_013702312.1:0-554 GCF_000517525.1 Limulus polyphemus | reverse complement strand
GATCATTGACAGGACAGACTATGAACATTAGATAAAGAGGACATAAAAGAAAGAACAGGTCAAGAAATTTTATCCAATCATTGACAGGACAGACTATGAACATTAGATACAGAGGACATACTAGAAAGAACGGGTAAAAAATGTTATCCAATCATTAACAGGACAGATTACGAACATTAGATACAGAGGACACAATAGAAAGAACAAATCAAAAAAATTTTATCCAATCATTGACAGGACAGACTATGAACATTAGATACAGAGGACATAATAGAAAGAACGAGTAAAAAATGTTATCCAATCATTAACAGGACAGATTATGAACATTAGATACAGAGGACACAATAGAAAGAACAGGTCAAGAAATTTTATTCAATCATTGACAGGACAGATTATGAACATTAGATACAGAGGACAATATCTCCTGAACAAACAGTTACATCCGTTTATTATTGTAGTTTGTGAAGTACAATATTTTCTGAACAAACAATTACACCATTTATTATTGTAGTTTGTGAAGTACAATATCTGCTGAACAAACAATTACATCCGTC
>NW_013702311.1:0-554 GCF_000517525.1 Limulus polyphemus | reverse complement strand
TCACAGTGCCACGATTTACTTTGTCAATGAGGTACTTAACATAGCTAACAGTGTCACGAATTGCTAAGTCAATCAGGTACTTAACCACCCTCACAGTGCCACGAATTACTTTATCAATGAGGTACTTAACCTAGCTAGCAGGGTCACGAATTGCTAAGTCAATGAGGTACTTGACCTAGCTAGCAGGGTCACGAATTGCTAAGTCAATGAGGTACTTGACCTCGCTAGCAGGGTCACGAATTGCTAAGTCAATGAGGTACTTAACCTCGCTCACAGTGCCACGATTTACTTTGTCAATGAGGTACTTAACCTAGTTAACAGTGTCACGAATTGCTAAGAATTGGTCTATGAAGAGTTATAGTGTCAGGTTTATAGTGTTGGGGATTTAGGTATTCCTGATGTCGGGTCTATGAAGAGTTCTAGTGTCGGGTTTATAGTGTTGGGGATTTAGGTATTCCTGATGTCGGGTCTATGAAGAGTTCTATTGTCGGGTTTATAGTGTTGGGGATGTAGTTAGTCCTGATGTCGGGTCTATGAAGAGTTATAGTGTCGAG
>NW_013702310.1:0-554 GCF_000517525.1 Limulus polyphemus | reverse complement strand
TAAAATATTAGTGGCTCATTACAACTGCTTACAGATTCATAAGTACACAGTCGGTTTTAGCACGAAGTTTTTTAGAAATGTTACACCCCAAGCAGTTAGGACAAATGAGCCCACTCCGTACATCAAGTACTACTCGAACGTATTAATTTAAGCAATACGAAGCAAACAAAATATAAACCTCATATCTATGTCAGTGGGGGAAAAAAACTCTATGTTATGCTGATACAAGAATGTAAACCAATGGGTAAGTTGGAAGTATGCCTGGTCACACATAAACAATAAGAAAACTGAACAAAAACGTAGAGACCTAAGATGGAAGGTAACAAATAATGTTATCAGCACTCAAGCACATCTGTTTAGGTTCAGCATTTCAAGTACCCAAATATGTCATTATCGTACCTATATTGAAACAGTAAAATATGTTTTATATGACTAAAAACACGTAAACGTGTACTTGAGAATAGAATCTAATTTTTTTAAGACTAGACTTCAGTCTACATCATTGTTTTTTCTTTTAGCACGTCAATCCCTGTGGCTGCTAAAATATTGTTACG
>NW_013702309.1:0-554 GCF_000517525.1 Limulus polyphemus | reverse complement strand
TACTCATGGACTCAAATGACACCTGATATCAGAAAAGGGAGAATCCTTAAAAATACTTTAACGTACAATATTATTGAATCCGTGAGATCTTGGTAAAGTGTGCTTGGTAGAATGTAGCCTAGAATAGAACTAATCTGCTCCACATTAATAGAATGTAGCCTGGAACAGAACTAATGTGCTCCACATGAGTAGAATGTAGCCTGGAACAGAACTAAAAACTGTCAACAATGATTAAAAAAATACGCTTAATTGCACATCTTGATAGTTGCGTGTTTTAGGACAAAATAAACAAAATATTTCATTTTAAGAAAGAATGGCATATAGTGATTTACAGTAAGAAAATAATTATGATATACTGCCCAGTATTAATACGCAAGAATGCATTATTTAGTCTTATAGTTTAAGCGTTTTTATGACCAACTGAATAGGAATAAATGATGATTTGTTTGCTTCTTATGATTATTTACACTATGTGAACCAGAGGTAACCCACATCCCCCATAGTGTTCCCTAAAACCTTTCACCCTCCAAAAACGGCTTGCCTTACGATGCTTG
>NW_013702308.1:0-554 GCF_000517525.1 Limulus polyphemus | reverse complement strand
TCTATAAAACACTACAGTATAACAAACTCATCATTCTATAAAACACTACAGTATAACAATCTCCTCATTCTATAATATACTACAGTATAACAATCTCCTCATTCTATAATATACTACCGTATAACAATATCCTCATTCTATAAAACACTACCGTATAACAAACTCATCGTTCTTTAAAACACTACAGTATAACAAACTCATCATTCTATAAAACACTACAGTATAACAAACTCATCATTCTATAAAATACTACCGTATAACAATCTCTTCATTCTATAATATACCACAGTATAACAATCTCCTCATTCTATAAAACACTACCGTATAACAAACTCATCATTATTTAAAACACTACAGTATAACAAACTCATCATTCTATAAAACACTACAGTATAACAATCTCCTCATTCTATAAAATACTACCGTATAACAATCTCATCATTCTATAAAACACTACAGTATAACAAACTCATCATTATTTAAAACACTACAGTATAACAATCTCCTCATTCTATAAAACACTACAGTATAACAATCTCCTCATTCTATAATAT
>NW_013702307.1:0-554 GCF_000517525.1 Limulus polyphemus | reverse complement strand
GAGTTATAGTTTGCGTCTAGCTGCCAAAAAAATGCCTTTCGCACTTTGGAGTCATGGGTGCACTATGCGATATGCAGGTATATCATACGTTTTCTACCCTTTAGTTACTAAATACATTTTTCAAATTTTCAGCGCATTTAAGATTTTGTTCTCAAAAGCAAAATCGATCAGAGAGACGACCAAGTTTCTCTCGTTTTAGTTTTTACAGGATTGGATGAATCACCTGAAACATCACTTGTGTTCTTCATTAGATGAAATCACTATAGCATGAAATATGATGTAGATAGAAAGAGTGATCTGTTCTGCTGATCAGGCCATATGACACATCAAGGGTGTGACAATTTTTTTTGACATGAGAGTGATCCTCGATCTCTAGGACGGTGCGTGTGAAAGTGATCCTCGGTACCCAGGACAGTGCGTGTGCCTGGAAAGAGAAAGTCTTGTATTTATTGCAATGTTTTTCTTTGTTTAGTTTTCATATAGATTGCCAGATTCGCAGGCATTGAGACACTTTATAGATATCTAGATTTTCTTAGATAGAGTAAATGAGGTTT
>NW_013702306.1:0-554 GCF_000517525.1 Limulus polyphemus | reverse complement strand
GAGAATTTAGCTGTAATGAGTCTATTCTATTAAACAACAAATTTCAGCCCTTGGCTTCTCCAGAGGAAAAACTATTGGAGGGAAGGAAAATGCATTTGAACAGGCTAGTCTGTGGAGTAAATAGGGAGAAAAAAAAATAGGTTATGCTACCCAGGGGCACGGGTGGAGGATGTTACTGACAGAGCAGGAGATATAATAAAGGGGGCTAGCAATGATGCAGTTTTTGTTTTGCACGTAGGGGCTAATGATGTAAGGAAAGGTGGGTCAAAGGGGCTAATTGATAAGTACAAGGGGTTGATAAAGGGATTTAAAAAAGGGTCATAACTTAATTGTGTCAGGGATACGACCGAGAATTAATTGGGGGGGATGAAATTATAAATAGGTCACTAGGGCTGAATACTAGGCTTAAGTTAATATGTAAGGATGAGTAGATTGGCTAGTTGAATTTGTAGGATCGGTTTAGTGGGAGAAGGGAGCTTTTTTTTTGAATGGGTGGTTTTCATTTAAATAGGGTAGGGCTGTCTCGTTTTCAAGGACTATTAACTGAGCTGTAA
>NW_013702305.1:0-554 GCF_000517525.1 Limulus polyphemus | reverse complement strand
AGAGAAACACACCGCTAGTATATATACGGTTAACAGGCCGCATTGACGTGTTATTTGTGGATGGTATTTGTTTGTGTTTGTCACTTTGTATATTATTTTTTTTCTTTTCAATATTGTTTATTCGTCGCTATGGCAACAAGAGGATGTGTGTAAATGACCCAAACAAATTCTGTTATATTCTTGGAAAATTTGATCCAAGTAGTAAGAGTTGTTGTTTTTTCTTCCCCATTTGTAAAAACTCCTTACGTGATAGAAAAAAAATGAACATTATTTTCTAAATCTGCGTAGCTGAATTATGAAAAATCTGTCTCTAAAACCAAAACAACTTTTATGAAGTTGAAATTCATAGGCCTGTGTAATCTCACTTTCTTTAAATGCCTAAATATAGTTTAAAGTGGGGTGGGCATATTGTGTGTCGTGCCACCTAGACTGATTTAACAAATATTATAGAACATTTTTATGGATATTTGGTTCATAACTGGTAAATTGTTTTTATACGCCTCAACGCCAATATAAATTTTGGCTCTTTCCTCATAGCATCACACATAAAATAC
>NW_013702304.1:0-554 GCF_000517525.1 Limulus polyphemus | reverse complement strand
CTGGTCGTCTGGCTTAGGACTGCTTTATAATGATGTCAGTTCTGGTCGGCTGGCTTAGGACTGCTTTATAATGATGTCAGTTCCGGTCGTCTGGCTTAGGACTGCTTTATAATGATGTCAGTTCTGGTCGGCTGGCTTAGGACTGCTTTATAATGATGTCAGTTCCGGTCGGCTGGCTTAGGACTGCTTTATAATGATGTCAGTTCCGGTCGGCTGGCTTAGGACTGCTTTATAATGATGTCAGTTCTGGTCGTCTGGCTTAGGACTGCTTTATAATGATGTCAGTTCTGGTCGTCTGGCTTAGGACTGCTTTATAATGATGTCAGTTCCGGTCGTCTGGCTTAGGACTGCTTTATAATGATGTCAGTTCCGGTCGGCTAACGTCGTTCAATAAAAATGTTATCTTTTATACTTGTCCGGGCGTAGCCTAGCGATTTTTGTGCCGAACTGTGAATCTGAGTGTCCATGGTTTGCGTACTGTTGCCGAAGTGGGCTGGAGAATCTCGTTCCACACTTAGGGGTCATTGGTTATTTACAAAAACACTATTTGATTA
>NW_013702303.1:0-554 GCF_000517525.1 Limulus polyphemus | reverse complement strand
GTGTTAAATGAACACCACCAACATTATCCTTGTGCTGCAGTAAACCATGAAGTAAAAAGTTATCTCATGATTGAGTTTGTACATAGAAACGCAATGAGAAAATTAAACAGTGCTGTGTGAAAGTGTAGGATGTTAACAGATGTGTTATGGCAATAAAAAAAATCGTTTATCGAGAAACATCTATCGTTTGTATAACAGTGGATTGAGTTAAATATGTCTGTGTTGGATACAGCAGGGGGAGAACTGTGATAGACCTCTGATTTTGTCAGTGTTTAAACTGTAGATTCTGTTCTGTGTGTTTAAGTAGGTTATCAGGTTTCTGTAGATATATATATATCTTTTTAAAAACATGAATTGTATTATTAGAAAACTATCATGATGAAGTTGTATAAGTACATAAATAGCCTAAATTGTATATTATCATGTATCATGTCTCGTTTGGGTTGTTGTTTTTAAATAAAGATTTTTTGGGGTCCAGGTGCAACACCAAAAATGTGTAAATTACTGTTTATTTTGTATACATCTTACTGGGTTCACCAAATCAACATTACTTC
>NW_013702302.1:0-554 GCF_000517525.1 Limulus polyphemus | reverse complement strand
ATAATCTGATGAAACTAGATACTTAGTAAATATATAACCTGATGAAACTAGATACTTAGTAAATATATAACCTGATGAAACTAAGTACTTAGTAAATTTATAACCTGATGAAACTAGATACTTAGTAAATTTATAACCTGGTGAAACTAGATACTTGGTAAATTTATAACCTGGTGAAACTAAGTATTTAATAAATTTATAACCTGATGAAACTAGATACTTAGTAAATTTATAAACTGATGAAATTAGATACTTAGTAAATTTATAACCTGATGAAACTAGATACTTGGTAAATTTATAACCTGATGAAACTAAGTATTTAGTAAATTTATAACCTGATGAAACTAGATACTTAGTAAATTTATAACCTGATGAAATTAGATACTTAGTAAATTTATAACCTGATGAAACTAGATACTTATTAAATTTATAACCTGATGAAACTATATACTTAGTTTATAACCTGATGAAACTAGATACTTAATAAATTTATAACCTGATGAAACTAGGTACTTAGCAAATTTATAATCTGATGAAACTAAGTACTTAGTAAA
>NW_013702301.1:0-554 GCF_000517525.1 Limulus polyphemus | reverse complement strand
ACACACACACAAAAAAAAGAAAAATCAAGGAAATATTATTAATAAAGGAACTTAACAAAAATATTTATAAAGAATGTCCACTTTACCTTTATTAAATGCCCTCTATCACATACAGGAGCTGCAATCCTGAAGTTTTTCTGAATCCCAGCTGGGTTTCTTATTCTTTTATTTATTTGTTCTATTTTGTCTAAATCAAAAGTAACTAAGCAGTCTTCTTCCTTATCTAAATTTAAGTGACTCAAAAAAATACTCCGAGCATAGGATACTGTTAAAATTTCAAGCACATATACAAATAGTTTTGTTATTAAAACTATATTACCTTATACTTGAAATAGATCTCTCTTGTATATGCATTTGACTGTGTCACCATCATTCAGCAAGAAGGGTCGTTCAGTATTCAGAATGTAACTAACTAACTTTGAGAACAGTCAACTTTCTATTGGCTTTTAAGGAAATTTAACGAAGGAACCGCATTGGTTAAAAAATCTAAGTGCAGGCAGGTCAGCAAAACTTACAGAAAACAAATTATTTTTTGTGCATCAAATAATGAACAT
>NW_013702300.1:0-554 GCF_000517525.1 Limulus polyphemus | reverse complement strand
CCTAGTAATCACTTTATAATTTTTTAGATGAAATATTTTTATGTAGTTTTTGCATATGCAAACTTCTGTACTCATTCGTTCCAAAAGAGTGTTTAAAGCTATTCAGCTTTACAGGTAGTATTACACACAGGCTTTCTTTACATGTTCGTACAATCAACTGTGAAACGAGATCATGTAAAACTCACAAAAGTTACCAGAACATGAACTTCTAAAAACAATAACTTTGAGCAAATTCAGTGTCCCCCGGTGGGACAGTAGTAAGTCTACTGACTTCCAACGCTAAAATCCGGGGTTCGATTCCCCCGGTGAACACAGCAGATAGTCCAGTGTGGTTTTGCTCTAAAATAAACAATAGCAACTTAATCCAGCCTCTTATGTCCTCTGTTCATTTTTAAATACAAGATCGTAAAGTCAGTGAAAAGAAGGAATAGCATTTATAGCGAAAGCTGTTATTCGCAAAGAACAGATATCCAAATTATGTTGTTGAAGTCTAACAGTATCTTAATCGATTACCCCATTTTACCGCATTTCTCTGCCCATTTTCTAAAAAAAGA
>NW_013702299.1:0-554 GCF_000517525.1 Limulus polyphemus | reverse complement strand
TTTTTTTGCAAGTGAACTTTGTTGGCCTAAAGGCATCAAAATCTCTTCAAACTTTAGTTACAGTTGTAATTTTTTTATATTGAAAATTGTAGAGTATGAAACCTGGATATTTACTACATTTCTATGGAAACAGTGATTAGTGTTAAAACAGAACACTGCACTATATAACAATTATACTAAGTTCAGTGTGCTAGCTTATTGTAATATTAAAATATATGTCTATGCTTATCTACCAGATAACTTTTAACATCAAGACTGTTGTAAAATACCTTTTCCCATACGATATCTTACTTCTGCTCGCAAAATCGCTTTTCTCAACTAGCCCTGCCCTCTATTGGTGCAAATTTTCAATGCACGTGACCAGCCTCCCCCCTCCATTTTTTTTGTCTGCATATCCACATGCAAATTATCATGCAGTAGCCCTCCACAAATATGGGTGTGACACCACACCTATCGTAATCAGCACTTTTTTCACATCTACACTCGTTAATCACTTCTCAATTGGCAGTAGTACTGAACAGATGTGCTGGTTTTTGCTTGCAGATTTGTTGACA
>NW_013702298.1:0-554 GCF_000517525.1 Limulus polyphemus | reverse complement strand
AACACAGGGAGGGTGGTAGGGGGGAGGGCTAATAAACCTTATTCAAGAACAAGTGATGAGTGTACAGAACACAGGGGTGGTGGTAGGGGGGGGTTATTCAAGAACAAGTGATGAGTGTACAGAACACAGGGGTGGTGGTAGGGGGGTTATTCAAGAACAAGTGATGAGTGTACAGAACACAGGGAGGTTGGTAGGGGGGGGGGCTAAAACAGACCTTATAAAATCACCTTCGTACTTCGGATCGCTCGTAGTTGTTGATGACGACGAAACCAGGAATTCAGCCAATAGCAATAGTTTTGCGATAACGTCATGAAGGTTGTTAAGCGTCTTTTTAACGGCTTGCACACCGTGATTCCTTGCGATATAATACCACAATTGAGAGAGACTCCACAATCTACCAGAGATCTGTTAAACACGAGAATAGAAGTTATAGCCAAGTAACTTTGGTAATGTTAGTTCGCCAGATATATTACAACTTTAAAACAAATTAAAATTAAATGGCATATAATTATTGTTAAACAGTATTCTTATTTACGACAATGTATTACTATTTT
>NW_013702297.1:0-554 GCF_000517525.1 Limulus polyphemus | reverse complement strand
GTGTTTAATTACTGAGCTGAGTTATTCTTGATCTTCACCGCCAGTTGGCCAGCTGATCTAACAAGAACCAATTCTTGCTTTCTTGTGACAGAAACTTGAGGGTCTATTGACATATCTAAGAGACTTTAAGGGTTTGGAAGAGCAGAATTTTAGGGACTTTGTGATATTTTCAAGATAGTTTCTAGAGATTTGAACAGTTTACGTAGATTTTAAGAAATTGGTGTGTGTGTGTATAGTTCCTTCTTCCAAGGCCATAAGTATTCAGCAGAACCTTTCTGTCACTACTGTGTTTGATTTTTGTTTGAATGGTGATCTGAGAGAGTTTTCCTTGCTTTCATTCGAGTTCACCACAAGGGAATTTGTTTATAATTTTTAAGTTTGTTTTTTTTTGCTTCACATTAAGTGTGAAGTACTGGCTTAGCATTTTGCTTCACATTAAGTGTGAAGTACTGGTTTACCACTTTGCTTCACATTAAGTGTGAAGTACTGGCTTAGCATTTGGCTTTACATTAAGTGTGAAGTACTGGTTTACCACTTTGATTCACACTAAGTGT
>NW_013702296.1:0-554 GCF_000517525.1 Limulus polyphemus | reverse complement strand
GTGTGCTTGTTTCGCAAGACCTCGGCGCTGTTAAGATCCGTTCTTATACTGTAAATATTTATCTTATTATAAACATAAGACATACTTCAGGAAGGCACCAAAACCTCCATGTTTCAGTACCGGAAACTGGAAAAACGTGTCAGTATTATAATAAGATGGTTTAATGTAGACTTCATTGTTCAGAAGGTATATTACAATAAACAAACAAGATGTCTGCTTTTTAATATTTTATAGCCTTAAACACCTTATTATTGTATTCCTTCAGACTTTAGTAGCTGACGTTTTGAAGCTAGAAACACTGGTATTACTGTACTACTGACGTTTTGTAACTAGAAACACTGGTATTGTTGTACTACTGACGTTTTATAAGTACAAACACTGGTATTGTTATACTACTGACGTTTTGTAAGTACAAACACTGGTATTGTTGTACTACTGACGTTTTGTAGCTAGAAACACTGGTATTACTGTACTACTGACGTTTTGTAAGTACAAACACTGGTATTATTGTACTACTGACGTTTTGTAGCTAGAAACACTGGTATTGTTGTACT
>NW_013702295.1:0-554 GCF_000517525.1 Limulus polyphemus | reverse complement strand
CCTATTGGCTCAACGAAACAAACTGCCTTTAACACTAACACTCTACTGAACTGGTTTAACTAATCACGTAAAGTGTTCATAGAGTTCGTTAAATAATATCTTCCACACTTCATGGTACACTAGAGCTTTCAGATAACCCCATAACCAGAAATACGCAAGTGGTAACCATGGTGAATAAACGTTCAGGGATTTCGTTTACCGAAAGCATTGTGTAGCTCACAGTATTGGTAACATGTGGTTGTACACCATCTTGCATGAACACACAGTGGCCTGTTGAATGAGCCTCTCGTGCAAGGAGAAACACTGTGTTAACTATCGTGCGTTTACAGCGTGCACCAGTGATCGTAACAGATCGTAAAACAAGATCTGTGGGCCCTTAAAAAAAATTAGGCCAGATGATTATGATGACACTGTCGATAAACCCAACCCACACAAGTCATTTTTAGGTCATGAATGGATCAATTATGTGGATTGCTCTAACCCTAGATAATGCAATGTGGCTGTTCATTTTGGCCTTGGAAGTTGGCTTCATCAATCCACCGAACATTGTCGTA
>NW_013702294.1:0-554 GCF_000517525.1 Limulus polyphemus | reverse complement strand
CTATAAATGCTATTAAATTTAACTGTTGAGAAAACGTTCCTGTAACACTGTAATAATAGTTTTTGTTTAATATTCTATAAATTCTGCATCTATATAAATTACTTCTCAAGTAGAGAGAGAAAGCAACTATTTAAATATTAAAGTGACACTTTACAAAGTCTTTAGTAGTATGGATGAAGACTCAAAGTACCTTGACTGTTTATAATAATTGTGAAGTTCTCGATGATCTGATTTAATGTACTAGCTATTAGGTAAAAATACAAAACCCAAGTTTATAAGATTTTGTATTTGTTGTTATTTGATTTTTTTAACTTACGTGTTTTCCTAATATCATGAACTAATCTTTAGGTAGTCAGATATGATTATCGTGAAAGTATTAACATAGAGGTTATATTTGAGGAAGCACATTAACAGTTTTTTTTTGTTGTTGTTATTAGGTTTTTAAATGTGTGTTCTATGATTATCGTGAAAGTATTAACATAGAGGTTATTTTTGAGCAAGCACATTAACAGTTTTTTTTTGTTGTTGTTATTAGGTTTTTAAATGTGTGTTCC
>NW_013702293.1:0-554 GCF_000517525.1 Limulus polyphemus | reverse complement strand
GAAAGTGTTTATACATTTGGGAGTGTGTGTGTATAGACCAATGATATTCATGCAGAAAATATAAATAAGAGATAAACACAAAAAACAAATTACAACTAACTGTTAGAAAAATCATTTCAATACTTAAAAATGTGTTCTGACTATTGGATGGAATGGCAGTTTTTGTTTGGTTTTTTTTTATCATTAAACACATTTTAGATTATCCAGCATTTGTTCTAGTAACAGAAATGACATCCTATGGCTGGCTGTTTGTGCTAGTGATTACTAATTGTAGTATTAATATCTCATTGAAAAAATTTAGAATTGAACATTTTCTAAAATAATTTTGTTTTTCTGGGAAGTACTGCATGGAAAAGTGTTTGGATTATGCTCTTTTCATATATTGTACTGATATAAACTGTAGTGCTATTATATACTAAAAGTGGTACCATTTATTGAAAAAATAATAGTTTATTAAGAACTCCAATTTCTCAGTGCTACATTTAAAAATTACATCAATAAAGATAAAATCAAATCCTCATGTAAAGTCCTTGTGAAAATCATGTTCTTGTTGT
>NW_013702292.1:0-554 GCF_000517525.1 Limulus polyphemus | reverse complement strand
AGTAACTCAAAATACTGATGGCCAAATACCATTAACAGTCGAATTAAGGAAAGGGATGGTCCATTTATTTACTAATGGTCATTTTACTAGTAGAGGCGGAATGACACTGTAAATGATTCAAAATTAAATTTTAGGATTTTACTTTACGATACTTTTAGCCAGAAAGATGCAATAAAATTGATGTAATTACTCAAGAAACTGGAATATAATCCAATATTACTGCTGGTTTCAAAAATTAATTAATTTAACACTAACGATAACGGATGAAATGAATAAAGGAATGAAAGTGTTATATTTTTGAGTATTCTAAAATACACAAATGTTAATTTATTGTGCATGATTTTTAAACAACAAAAAATAGAGCAACACCAGAAGATGTCAACAACTGTGAAGTGAAGATTTAAAACGTAGTCATAATTGGGTACAGAAGCCTAATTACTACCTGATAGAAAAATAAAGAACAATAATAATAATAAAAATACACACAATGTTTCTGTCTTAAATAAAATAAACTTCAGTTTAAAGCACTGAGATGGTTATATTCTGTATGGAAG
>NW_013702291.1:0-554 GCF_000517525.1 Limulus polyphemus | reverse complement strand
AATATAGGTGTACGGTGTTTGGGTATGTGAACGTTTTTTATTAAATGGTATTTTGAAAGTTTGTATATTGGAGCTGTAAACAGGAACATTGGCTTCTTTACTGAAACATCACATCAGATCTTGTACTTCAGTTACATGACTTTATTTGTGAGAACATTCATGGAACTTAACATAGACTGATTATGGATCACTAATTATTTCAGGATATGTAAACGCTCCTCATCATTTCAGACATAAAACAGTTATATAACCATTCAGAAGCCAAGAATATATACATCCTTTTTATACTAGACCATAATAATCTGTAGGTGATTCTTGTTGTTATTCGGTCAATCCCTCCATGAAAATGCCGTTTTCAGCGTGTTGCGTTTTTGCCGAGAGATGTACTCAAAATGCGTTAGCTTTCTGGAGCTCGGGCGAAAAAAGTACAGCGAAACTTCCCTTACAAGAACATCCCTAACAGGACCGTGTTATGATTGCCTCTTATTTTCGTCCTTCCATTAGAATAATACAAGTTGTCTGTTTATTTTAAGACAAGATTATAAACTATCTGG
>NW_013702290.1:0-554 GCF_000517525.1 Limulus polyphemus | reverse complement strand
CCTAACCTATCAAATCTTTAGTTCCCTACTTACCAATGTTTTTACCCGTGTTGTTTACTACCACTAGAGTCCACTCATTTCTAACCTATCAAATCTTTAGTTCCCTACTTACCAATGTTTTTACCCGTGTTGTTTACTACCACTAGAGTCCACTCATTTCTAACCTATCAAATCTTTAGTTCCCTACTTACCAATGTTTTTTCCCGTGTTGTTTACTACCACTAGAGTCCACTCATTTCTAACCTATCAAATCTTTAGTTCCCCTACTTACCAATGTTTTTACCCCATGTTGTTTACTACCACTAGAGTCCACTCATTTCTAACCTATCAAATCTTTAGTTCCCTACTTACCAATGTTTTTTCCCATGTTGTTTACTACCACTAGAATCCACTCATTTCTAACCTATCAAATCTTTAGTTCTCTACTTACCAACGTTTTTTCCAGTGTTGTTTACCACCACTAGAGTCCACTCATTTCTAACCTATCAAATCTTTAGTTCCCTACTTACCAATGTTTTTACCCGTGTTGTTTACTACCACTATAATACTCATTT
>NW_013702289.1:0-554 GCF_000517525.1 Limulus polyphemus | reverse complement strand
CTCTTATACTGTTGTATCAGTTACTATAATCTGTTAACTGTAATGAACTGTTATACTGTTGTATTACTTACTATAATATGTTAACTGTAACGAACTGTTATACTGTTGTATTACTTACTGTTATCTGTTAACTGTAATGATCTGTTATACTATTGTATTAGTTACTATAATCTGTTAACTGTTATACTATTGTATTAGTTACTGTAATCTGTTAACTGTAATGAACTGTTATACTGTTGTATTAGTTACTATAATCTGTTAACTGTAATGAACTGTTATACTGTTGTATCAGTTACTATAATCTGTGAACTGTTATACTATTGTATTAGTTACTATAATCTGTTAACTGTAATGAACTCTTATACTGTTGTATCAGTTACTATAATCTGTTAACTGTAATGAACTGTTATACTGTTGTATTACTTACTATAATATGTTAACTGTAACGAACTGTTATACTGTTGTATTAGTTACTATAATCTGTTAACTGTAATGAACTGTTATACTGTTGTATCAGTTACTATAATCTGTGAACTGTTATACTATTGTATTAG
>NW_013702288.1:0-554 GCF_000517525.1 Limulus polyphemus | reverse complement strand
AAATATGTAACGCCAATTAAAAAAATGAAGAACGTTCATTGTGAATTCAAATGAAATATCTGGTAATATTACATGTTAAAAAATTATTTAGAATAACATAGTCGTTTGTTACAAAAAGGTGAAAAACAAAAAACTAGCATAAGAAATCCATGGTAAAAGGTAAACTAAAGGGCAAAGGTTATTCAAGTAACCTCATATCGTGTCTTACTCTTGAGTTCCTGTTTATAGAGTTTCTATACTGTTTTTACAAGAAATGTAACTTGCTAATCAAAAATGTAAATATATAAGCACTGTCGATAGTTGGAAATGTACCGATAGTATAACTGTCGATACTTAGAAAAGTAACAATAGTATAACTGTTGATAGTTAGAAAGGCAACAATAGTATAAAAGTCGATAGTGAGAAATGTAACGATAGTATAACTGTCGATACTTACAAATGTAACGATAGTATAACTGTCGATACTTAGAAAAGTAACAATAGTATAACTGTTGATAGTTAGAAAGGCAACAATAGTATAAAAGTCGATAGTGAGAAATGTAACGATAGCATAA
>NW_013702287.1:0-554 GCF_000517525.1 Limulus polyphemus | reverse complement strand
GTGCTTTTCTATTTTCTGTACAGTTTCTTGTTCCTCAAGTACTTTTGTTAGTTTGAACTGACCTTTTTTTTTTTTTTTGACTCCATGCAGAGTTCTTAATATGGAACCCGAAATTACTTTCAGAACCAAAAGAAGAATTATATGAAATCCATAAAAAAAGACATCAAATTTTCAAATAACCTGCTAAAAAAAGTTATTTCAAACATTTTTGTTCATAAGTGACACCTATAATAGTAATGTCATGATGTTAGAAAAACATGTAGTTTCAAAAAGTCTTGATAGAAATGAATAAAAACCCTATAACTCGAGCACTTTCGAAAGGTGGACCCCTCTTCTTCAGGGGCAAACTAGGAATAGCAAACCTATAACAGTAAATCAGTATTTATATTTAAGTTGGTGATCTTAGTTAATGGGTTCATTGATAATTAGTTATTTCTCAGAAGTATAAGTCACCTTCTCTTCTTGACAGTTCCTCTTTGGGATTGTAATGTTATATGAAAATCAAACTAACAATTATATAACTGTATATCTACAGTAAAGAATAGATACTGTAT
>NW_013702286.1:0-554 GCF_000517525.1 Limulus polyphemus | reverse complement strand
ATGTAATTTACATAATGTATAACTCGTGTAATTTACATAATGTATAACTCATATAATTTACATAATGTATAACTCATGTGATTGACATAATGTGCAACTCATATAATTTACATAATGTACAACTCATGTAATTTACATAATGTATAACTCGTGTAATTGACATAATGTACAACTCGTGTAATTTACATAATGTATAACTCGTGTAATTGACATAATGTATAACTCATGTAATTGACATAATATATAACTCATGTAATTTACATAATGTATAACTCATTTAATTTACATAATGTATAACTCATGTAATTTACATAATGTACAACTCATGCAATTTACATAATGTATAACTCGTATAATTTACATAATGTATAACTCATGTAATTTACATAATGTATAACTCGTATAATTTACATAATGTATAACTCATGTAATTTACATAATGTATAACTCGTATAATTTACATAATGTACAACTCGTGTAATTTACATAATGTATAACTCATGTAATTTACATAATGTATAACTCATGTAATTTACATAATGTACAACTCGTGT
>NW_013702285.1:0-554 GCF_000517525.1 Limulus polyphemus | reverse complement strand
TGTACAGATATTCATTGGGTTGTAGTTTAAACTCCGTATTATGTACAGATATTCATTGGGTTGTAGTTTAAACTCTGTGTTGTGTACAGATATTCATTGGGCTGCAGTTTAAACTCTGTGTTGTGTACAGATATTCATTGGGTTGTAGTTTAAACTCTGTGTTGTGTACACATATTCATTGGGTTGTAGTTTAAAGTCTGTGTTGTGTACAGGTACTTACTGGGTTATAGTTTAAACATTTGTGTTGTGTACAGATACTTATTAGTTTGTAGTTTAAAGTCTGTGTTGCATACAGATATTCATTGAGTTGTAGTTTAAATTCTGTGTTGTTTACACATATTTATTGAATTGCAGTTTAAACTCTGTATCGTATACAGATATTTTGAGTTGTAGTTTAAATATGTGTTGTGTACATATATTTATTGAGTTAGAGTTTAAACTCCGTGTTGTGTACATACATTTATTGGGTTGTAGTTGAAACTCCGTGTTGTGTACATACATCTATTGGTTGTAGTTTAAACTCCGTGTTGTGTACATACATCTATTGGGTTGTA
>NW_013702284.1:0-554 GCF_000517525.1 Limulus polyphemus | reverse complement strand
CTGTAAGTGTATTGGTTTAATTGTTATTTACATGTATATATTTCTGTAAGTGTATTGATTTAATTGTTACTTACTTACATGTATATATTTCTGTAAGTGTATTGATTTAATTGTTACTTACATGTATATATTTCTCTAGGTGTATTGATTTAATTGTTACTTACTTACATGTATATATTTCTGTAAGTGTATTGATTTAATTGTTACTTACATGCATATATTTCTGTAAGTGTATTGATTTAATTGTTACTTACATGTATATATTTCTCTAAGTGTATTGATTTAATTGTTACTTACTTACATGTATATATTTCTGTAAGTGTATTGGTTTAATTCTTACTTACGTACATGTATATATTTCTCTAAGTGTATTGATTTAATTTTGAAACATATCGGGTGAGTCTAAAGTACATTGAAGAAATTCTATATCCAGACAACTCATTACAAAAAACTAAAATTTGTAATATAATGTCACAGCTCATTACAGTGAACTGTAAAATTTGTAACATAATATCACACCTGATTGCAGTAAACTGTAAAATTTATAACATAAT
>NW_013702283.1:0-554 GCF_000517525.1 Limulus polyphemus | reverse complement strand
AGTTTACTATATATATATATCTATATATATATATCGTTCTAAATGTTACGCATTTGTTTTTATTTACCATATATATATCGTTGTGAATGTTTAACCAGCAGTTTTATTTACCATATATATATATCGATGTGAATGTTTAATCAATAGTTTTTATTTACCATATATATAGTTGTAAATTTTAATCAGAAGTTTTTAATTACCATATATATATATCGTTGTGAATATTTAATAAGAAAATTTTATTTACGATCTATATATTTATATATATTGTTATAAATGTTTAATCACATATTTTAATTACCATATATATATCGATGTGAATATTTAATCAGTAGTTTATATTTACGATATATATATATCGATGTGAATGTTTAATCAGTAGTTTATATTTACGATATATATATATATCGTTGTGAATGTTTAACCAGCAGTTTTATTTACCATATATATATATATATCGTGATGAATTTTAATCACAAGCTTTTATATACCATATATATATATATATCGTTGTGAATTTTTAATCAGTAAGTTTTTATTTACCATATATATAT
>NW_013702282.1:0-554 GCF_000517525.1 Limulus polyphemus | reverse complement strand
AAAGAGTAGCCCAAGAGTTGGCGGTGGGTGGTGATGACTAGCTGCCTTCCCTCTAGTCTTACACTGCTAAATTAGGGACGGCTAGCGCAGATAGCCCTCGTGTAGCTTTGCGCGAAATTCAAAAACAAACAAACAAACAATACCACACATTTGTCGAAACATGCCATTTGATTTTAAGAACAGAGGGAACTAAAACACAACGTTTAAAATCATGACTCTAGGTTTTTAAAAACCCAGTTTATAGATGAGTGTTTACCAAGAATGTAAATGAACACGTCAGGAATATTTTAGGGTTAAGTTTTCTTTCCATGAAGAGAATCCTGTTCAGTTTGTGCAAAACCATTAAAAAAAATGCTATGAAAGTCGCAATTTGCATCGTATTGTTTTTTAACTACGACAATAATAAAAAATGTTGACGCCCAATTGCAAAACGTTGAATTAATCTTTTAACAGAAAAATATCTGTATGTACATATGAGTTATCTAATAATTTAGAAGCATTCTTTGGAATATTGATGTCCACTTATGAACTAAAATGTCTCAAAACAGATCTTG
>NW_013702281.1:0-554 GCF_000517525.1 Limulus polyphemus | reverse complement strand
TAAACCAGACGTTGTTTCAGAGTATTATCAGGAGAGTAAACCAGACGCTATTTCAGAGTATTATCAGGAGAATAAACCAGGCGTTGTTTCAAGTATAATCAGGAGAGTAAACCAGACGTTGTTTCAGAGTAAAATCAGGAGAATAAACCGGACGTTGTTTCAGAGTATAATCAGGAGAAAACGCCTGGTTTACTCTCCTGATTATACTGTTTCAGAGTATAATCAGGAGAGTAAACTCCTGATTATACTATGAAACAACGTCCGGTTTACTCTCCTGATAATACTCTGAAACAACGTCCGGTTTATTCTCCTGATTTTACTCTAAAACAACGTCTGGTTTATTCTCCTGATTATACTCCGAAACAACGTCTGGTTTACTCTCCTGATTATACTTGAAACAACGTCTGGTTTACTCTCCTGATTATACTCTGAAACAAGGTCTGGTTTATTCTCCTGATAATACTCTGAAACAACGTCTGGTTTACTCTCATGATAATACTCTGAAACAACGTCTGGACTCTGAAACAACGTCTGGTTTACTATTATTAGGAGAG
>NW_013702280.1:0-554 GCF_000517525.1 Limulus polyphemus | reverse complement strand
GTACCTTATTGTGCTGTGTGTTCTTCTATCTGCTATCTTGATTAACCGATTCTGTACCTTATTGTGCTGTGTGTTCTTCTATCTGCTATCTTGAGTAGACGATTCTGTACCGTATTGTACTGTGTGTTCTTCTATCTGCTATCTTGATTAACCGATTCTGTACCGTATTGTGCTTTGTGTTCTTCTATCTGCTATCTTGAGTAGGCGATTCTGTACCGTACTGTGCTGTGTGTTCTTCTATCTGCTATCTTGATTAACCGATTCTGTACCGTATTGTGCTTTGTGTTGTTCTATTTTTCTGATCATTTTGTTTTTGTCGATCATTTTCATTTCGATTTTCTAGAAATCAGGATGAAAACACCCCGAAACAATTGAATCCCCATTGTTGAACATGTTATCAAACCTAGTTTCTGTGCCTTTGAATTAATACTTCAACTAGGGGTTTACAAATTTTCAACTGTTTATTGTTCAAATCGCCCAGTTTGGTTAGACAAACACAAAAGGTAGGAATCAGTAGTCCCAAAAAATACTTTGTTCTCACACTGCAAGATGTT
>NW_013702279.1:0-554 GCF_000517525.1 Limulus polyphemus | reverse complement strand
TAGAAATGTCCTCGAGTTTCATTCACACTTTTAATCAAGAATGTCCAAATATAAAACATCCATAGCCAAGGATATGGACACATAGCTTACAGCCATTACAGAATAGAAATGTCCTCGAGTTTCATTCAAACTTTTAATCAAGAATGTCCAAACATAGATATAACATAGATATGCTGTTAACATAGATATAAAAACATTTAATTTTAACTTTGCTGCTCTAAGGTAAAATACTTAGAATCTACAAGATTTTAATGTTTTTTTTCTCATCTCGTTGCTTGTTTTCATAGGCTTTACTTTACTCGTATTATTTGTTTTGTTTATTGTATTAAATTCAAACCGTTGTGTGCAACGCTGCATCTCGACACTGCTGGTTAATTAAACCATGAATACAGACATGTTTTATTCACGCATACAGTGGAGGAAGTAGAGATTGCCAATAGATGGAATATGATTGGCGTGGAAACTAGACACATTGTGGTAATAAGGTAGTTGTAACTATACTTCCTTCCTTGTAACTATAGTTCAAACACCCTTTTCCTTTTATAAGATATAAC
>NW_013702278.1:0-554 GCF_000517525.1 Limulus polyphemus | reverse complement strand
GTAATAGCTGTAGAAGAATATCAGAAAGTTAAAATCAATACTTTTATAGTTTAATACATACGTAATAGCTGTAGAAGAATATCAGAAAGTTAAAATCAATACTTTTATAGTTTAATACATACGTAATAGCTGTAGAAGAATATCAGAAAGTTAAAATCAATACTTTTATAGTTTAATACATACGTAATAGCTGTAGAAGAATATCAGAAAGTTAAAATCAATACTTTTATAGTTGAATACATGCGTAATAACTGTAGAAGAATATGAGTATTGATTTTAACTTTCCTTTATAGTTTAATGTACTTTGTGATAACTGAGAACATAAAACATCACTAAATAAGAGTTAGGGGTATACAGGGTGCCCCTTAACGAAACGTTACCAATCTGGTATATATCTTTTTAAGGGTCGATTTACGCTCAAGTTCTTCATATAACTCATTGGTCTGATCCTATCTTTTGTAGGTTATTTCTCAAAATTAAATAATCTCACAGAAACGCATCGTGGAATTCGAGTCCTTGGACAATTCTGAATTTTAAAGCTATAATTTAAACGT
>NW_013702277.1:0-554 GCF_000517525.1 Limulus polyphemus | reverse complement strand
ACAGGTGGGCTAGTTTTCATTCAAATATATTTAAGCCTAACCGTAATCTAGTGTGTGCACCTCAAACAGTGATATAAAAAACAATTTTAACATAACAGAAAATGTAAATAATTTTTGGAGATATTATGTAGTTACTTTGTAGCTTACTGTTTTAACATACAGCCATATTGTAATTACTGAACACGGCCAAATTACTCAAATGTTTTTGCCTGCAGATGATATCCCATTGCACAGGTGCAATCAGAAGTTTCACCACATAAAAGCACATCTCCAGGTTCTAATATGTACATGTGTAAAATTTCAGCATTAAGTATTTAAGAGTTTGGCTTCTACAATTTGGACAGACATACAAACAAGTGCAAATTTCTAAGATAGTCAATATGCATTGTAAATTGAATCTTTATTAGACAAGCTTAAGACTTGCATTACTCCAATTTTAATAAATACTTTGTTACATTTGGCAAAAAACAAATACCATCAATTAAAAGATTACAGTACATATAACATCAACTTCTGCTCAATAAAGGAATGGAAAAGTTTTTAACATACTTTGC
>NW_013702276.1:0-554 GCF_000517525.1 Limulus polyphemus | reverse complement strand
GAAATTCCAAAAACAAAACATTTCTCCGTGCACGATTTGTATTTTTTATTTTTATTTTTTTTTGAGAAAATGCTATTATAGTATATTTTTTATAACCTTTGTCCTAACAATACACACCGAACACTTCAAAACAAGTATTATATTCACATTTCGGTTGTTCCACACTAGAAAATGGAATATATTTTCCACGGGCTAAGATTTAAATAAGCTAGAAAACTATGTAGAGAAAAAAATTGATATTAAAATATATGTATTTTTAATTAAATATTAACATTATAATTTATTTTCACAGGTCGATGCTAATGATGGAGATGAAAGTCTTGTACCTGTCAGCAAATCAGTTTCTCTGCAGGATGCAAAAGAAATTGATAAACGTTCAAGCTCGTTTTTCGGCCTCAGAGGTAAAAAAAATCATGTTGACGGTAAAAGAACGAGCCCATTTTTCGGTTTAAGGGGGAAAAGAGAAGATTTTGATAACAAAAGAGCAAGTCCGTTTTTCGGTTTAAGGGGTAAAAAAGAAGATTTTGATGAAAAAAGAGCAAGTCCGTTTTTCG
>NW_013702275.1:0-554 GCF_000517525.1 Limulus polyphemus | reverse complement strand
TTATAAATAATATCCAAAAACACAGGTAGTAGTAGTATAACATATAAATAATATCCCAAAACACAGGTAGTAGTAGAATAAATATAAATAATATCAAAAAACACAGGTAGTAGTAGAATAAATATAAATAATATCAAAAAACACAGGTAGTAGTAGTATAAAATATAAATAATATCCAAAAACACAGGTAGTAGTAGTATAAAATATAAATAATATCCAAAAACACAGGTAGTAGTAGTATAACATATAAATAATATCCAAAAACACTTAAATAATATCCAAAAAACACAGGTAGTAGTAGTATAACATATTATAAATAATATCCAAAAACACAGGTAGTAGTAGTATCACATAAATAATATCCAAAAACACAGGTAGTAGTAGTATATAACATATAAATAATATCCAAAAACACAGGTAGTAGTAGTATAACATATAAATAATATCCAAAAACACAGGTAGTAGTAGTAGTATAACATAAATAATATCCAAAAACACAGGTAGTAGTAGTATAAATAATATCCAAAAACACAGGTAGTAGTAGTAGTATAACA
>NW_013702274.1:0-554 GCF_000517525.1 Limulus polyphemus | reverse complement strand
ATTCACATCGATATATATATGTTGTAAATAAAAACTTCTGATTAAAAATTCATAACGATATATATGGTAAATAAAAAGTTCTGATTAAAAATTGACAACGATATATATATGGTAAAAAAACTTCTAAGTAAAAATTTACAACTGTATATATATATATGGTAATTAAAACTTGTGATTAAACATTTAAATCGATATATACATATCGATACATACATATATATACTGTATATATCGATCTAAATGTTTAATCACAGATTTTAATTTCCATATATATATATAGTTGTTAATTTTTACTCAGAAGTTTTTTTTACCATATATATATCGTGGTGACTTTTTAATCACAAGTTTTATATACCATATATATATATGAATATTGTTGTGAATTTTTAATCAGAAGTTTCTATTTACCACATATATATATATATATCGTTGTAAATGTTTAATCAGAAATTTTATATAACGTGTATATATATATCGTTGTGAATTTTTAATCAGAAGTTTTTATTTGCCATATATATATATATCGATGTGAATGTTTAATCAGAAGTTTTTAT
>NW_013702273.1:0-554 GCF_000517525.1 Limulus polyphemus | reverse complement strand
AGAATATTAAGAATTTTGTATTTAACGACACTTACACAAATGTTTTAGTAAAACCTCATTTGTTTGAAATTGTCTAATGGCGATCGTGCAAAAGTTGAACGAAAACACATTTTGTTTAGAATGTCACTGACATTAAACATTTTCCTCTAAACGATGCATTAGTATATTATGCATAAATAACATACTGCTTTTAACAATATGTAAGTACATTATGAACAACGTAAGCTGCTTTTAACAATATGTAAGTACATTATGAATAATGTAAACTGCTTTTAACAATATATAAGTACATTATGAACAACGTAAGCTGCTTTTAACAATATGTAAGTACATTATGAACAACACAAGCTGCTTTTAACAATATATAAGTACATTATGAACAACGTAAGCTGCTTTTAACAATATGTAATTACATTGTGAACAACGTAAGCTGCTTTTAACAATATATAAGTACATTATGAATAATGTAAGCTGCTTTTAACAATATGTAATTACATTGTGAACAACGCAATCTGCTTTTAAGTACATTATGAACAACGCAAACTGATTTTAGC
>NW_013702272.1:0-554 GCF_000517525.1 Limulus polyphemus | reverse complement strand
TTTGCCTGTAGGTTTTAATGAATATAATGAAAATTGTTCCATGTTTGTAACTAATAGAAGATTGTTATATTAACTACATACTACTCTTTATTAAAGGTACAATCTCTTCAAAATATTTGTATATTTTCTGTACAAAATAGCAAAATTATGGACCCTAAAAAACACCTTTATGTGTCAGTAAATTTAGTCACTTGTGTTTTTTAAGAAATGTTGTTAATAATTATGATAATTTTTTGAAGAGAAAATGAAGCAACTGAAAACAGAATATACAAAATGTAACGATCCTTTTAAGCCTAAGCAGTGAGAGTCAGTTATTATTCTTTCATATTAGCAAAATAATTGTCATCTCAACTTTACTAATCATATCCTGTCAACATTACAGTTAAACCATCAACTTTACTATTCAACCAATGTGTACATACCCTGTCAACTTTAATAACCACCCATCATGAGTACATACTGTTATCTTCACAATTTAACCACATATACAAACCCTGTCATCTTCACAATATAACCATGTATACATACACACCTTGTCATCTTCACAATTTAAC
>NW_013702271.1:0-554 GCF_000517525.1 Limulus polyphemus | reverse complement strand
TGTGTGTGTGTGTGTGTGTGTGTGTGTGTGTGTGTGTGTGTGTGTGTGTGTGTGTGTGTGTGAATGAGAGAGAGAGAGAGAGAGAAAAAGCTTCTTTATTTTATGGATTTTATTTCTTGTATCGTTTAGTTCAACCATAAATTATGTGCTAATTCACCTTCCAGCTAGATCACGTTGAATTTGAGTACGTTTGTATTATGAAACTGACACAAGCTTCTCCTAGCGGTGACGTACGGATACTAATGTTCTGAAACATTATGTAAATTAGTTAGTCACACGAGAGATAACCTCGTGGTCTAACCACAAAATAAAAACCCTGCCTTATCTTAAACAAGCTAGTTCGTGAGATACAGCTATGACGTATTACTGCCGATTGTAAATCGATATTGTTATAGTTTTGAAGTGGTTTAATTTTAGAACTTTCTGTATTGAGATTAAGGACATGCAATATTTTTTGTATTATTCATTAAAAGTTGCATCAAGTCCTGGTTAGGCAAGGATTTACAATTATTTTTCTTCCTCTTTTTTTTTGGGGGGGGGGAATAAGTGATAAA
>NW_013702270.1:0-554 GCF_000517525.1 Limulus polyphemus | reverse complement strand
TAATTCATCTCCAGCAGGTATGTTAATTCATCTCCATCAGGTATGTTAATTTCATCTCCAGCAGGTATGTTAATTCATCTCCATCAGGTATGTTAATTTCATCTCCAGCAGGTATGTTAATTTATCTCATCAGATATGTTAATTTCATTTCCATCAGGTATGTTAACTTATCTCATCAGATATGTTAACTTATCTCATTAGATATGTTAATTTCATCTCCATCAGATATGTTAATTTATCTCATCAGGAATGTTAATTTATCTCATCAGATATGTTAATTTATCTCATCAGATATGTTAATTTATCTCATCAGATATGTTAATTTCATCTCCAGCAGGTATGGTAATTTATCTCATCAGATATGTTAATTTCATCTCCATCAGGTATGTTAATTTATCTCATCAGATATGTTAATTTCATCTCCATCAGGTATGTTAATTTCATCTCCATCAGGTATGTTAATTTATCTCATCAGGTATGTTAATTTATCTCATCAGATATGTTAATTTCATCTCCAGCAGGTATGTTAATTTATCTCATCAGTATGTTAATTT
>NW_013702269.1:0-554 GCF_000517525.1 Limulus polyphemus | reverse complement strand
TGTTGGGTTCTTTGTTTAAAATGACTGTGTTTTTAATATAGCTATATTAGTTTCAGGTATTAATTTGGGAATGAAATTTTGGGTCTCTGTTACGAAAAGTATCAAATGAAAATCTCAGTAGTTTTCATTTTATTTTTATGTATTTGTGTACACCATACATAACGTTATGTTGAAATTCGTAAAAATACGCTCTTTGGAATTTCTCACTTAAAAAAAAACAAAAACTGACCAAATATTTTATTGATAAATGTCATTATAGAATAATAAGAAAAACTAGAATTTTTTTTTCTGTCAGTGTATTAACTGGCCCTCAATGAGGAAAAAATAAAATTACTTCATGAGCTGAAGTATGTTTTGAGGTGAAAATTAACCTCTCATAACTTGCTTCTGTGAACGTGCATGTATTTTCTCGTGGAATGCAACATTTGTGTATACTATTCCACAAATAATAAAAGGTTTCCATCTTTGCTTTTGTGACATGATGAGTGGCATATTACAGTTTGAGAAAAATAAATTTCTCCGTTTTTGTGAAATTTTCCGTTACACAACAATAA
>NW_013702268.1:0-554 GCF_000517525.1 Limulus polyphemus | reverse complement strand
AATCAAACTATCAAAAGAAGCATTTTCAGATAACGTGTTGTATTTCTGGTAGTTTATTTATCTTGTATGTTTTCTTCCAATGTGCTTATGCTCATGTTATGAGAGCCATGTAAAACTTGCCCTTTCATGATTGTACAACGCATTATAATATTTACAGCTCCTCTTGCAAATAAAAACTGAAACTCATTAGTTTCACAAAAATAAAATAAAATATTTTGCATATTATTTCATTAATTTTATTGGCTGCTAAAATAAATATTTACACTTCAGCGATTTCCACGTGTTACGTTAATCTCTTTGTACAGGCCTTAATACTGAATACTGTAATGCGTAATACGGTTTAATAAGAACCATATTATCTTACAATGTTACCAACTTTCAGCAAAACAAAATTACCCTTAAAGTTCAATATTTTTGAAAAAACGACTCTTTCTACCTTTTATAGTTTCAAAAATAAAAATAAAAAAAAGAGGGGACTAGCAATGCAATTCAAATGATATCTAGAACAATGACTGTATATTATATACCTTTGATATTTTACCAAGGAGTTTCAA
>NW_013702267.1:0-554 GCF_000517525.1 Limulus polyphemus | reverse complement strand
AAACAGGTATCTTAAATTACCAGTTTAATCATCCCCTGTGACACCAATATATATATATATAGTGTCTAGTTAAGTTAACCGAGCTAGTAAAAATCTGAAAAAAAGAACCACTTACAAGTTAAACTGAAACACATCAAGACAGTCATCAGATCCAATGGATCCCTAACAGCACTATTGAATAAGCTTGCAGACCGTGAAAAACTGAACCAGAGTCATATGTAAGTATAACTATCATTTTCATCCCAAAACTCAGTTACAATATACAAGAAGTCTGTAAAAAGTCAGAAGTACAAGCTTGCTTTAAATTTGGTTCAACCCTTTATACAATACTTTCCCATACAAAACAACCCATGGATTTTCTGACAACCAAAGGAGTTGTGTACAAAACCTTATGCAGCTAGCTATAGAAAAAATCATACTGGTGAAACTGGAAGACATTTAGGACAATGGTTTAAAGAACACAAAGACACGTTATACCTTATAAATACAAACAAACACTTCTGCTATTGCTGAACATACCAATGATAGTGGACATCAAATTTACTGGAATAGTT
>NW_013702266.1:0-554 GCF_000517525.1 Limulus polyphemus | reverse complement strand
ATCTGATTATTTGACGTAAAATGTGATATAATTATTGTTGTTACATCAAAAGATAACTAATCTGATTGTTTGACGTAAAATGTGATATAATTATTGTTGTTACATCAAAAGATAACTAATCTTATTGTTTGACGTAAAATATGATATAATTATTGTTGTTACATCAAAAGATAACTAATCTGAATGCTTGACGTAAAATGTGATATAATTATTGTTGTTACATCAAAAGATAACTAATCTGATTATTTGACGTAAAATGTGATATAATTATTGTTGTTACATCAAAAGATAACTAATCTGAATGCTTGACGTAAAATGTGATATAATTATTGTTGTTACATCAAAAGATAACTAATCTGATTGTTTGACGTAAAATGTGATATAATTATTGTTGTTACATCAAAAGATAACTAATCTGATTGTTTGACGTAAGATGTGATAGTAATTATTGTTGTTACATCAAAAGATAACTAATCTGATTATTTGACGTAAAATGTGATATAATTATTGTTGTTACATCAAAAGATAACTAATCTGAATGTTTGACGTAAAAT
>NW_013702265.1:0-554 GCF_000517525.1 Limulus polyphemus | reverse complement strand
ATGATGAATGAAATTAGCATATGATTGAGTTAGACAGTTGAAATAACCACCATTCATTCCATGATGAATGAAATTAGCATATGATTGAGATAGATAGTTGAAATAATCACCATTCATTCTATGATGAATGAAATTAGCGCGTGATTGAGTTAGACAGTTGAAATAACCACCATTCATTCTATGATGAATGGAAATTAGCATATGATTGAGTTAGATAGTTGAAATAACCACCACTCATTCCATGATGAATGAAATTAGCATATGATTGAGTTAGATAGTTGAAATAACCACCATTTATTCTATGATGAATGAAATTAGCATATGATTGAGTTAGATAGTTGAAATAACCACCATTCATTCTATGATGAATGAAATTAGCATGTGATTGAGTTAGATAGTTGAAATAACCACCACTCATTCCATGATGAATGAAATTAGCATATGATTGAGTTAGACAGTTGAAATAACCACCATTCATTCCATGATGAATGAAATTAGCATATGATTGAGTTAGACAGTTGAAATAACCACCATTCATTCCATGATGAATGAAA
>NW_013702264.1:0-555 GCF_000517525.1 Limulus polyphemus | reverse complement strand
GGTGTATTTACTAATTTACTATAAACACAAAAACTGTTGTGTTTATAGTAAATTGGTAAATACACCTCATTCAAACTTCAACTGTTGTGTTTATAGTAAATTGGTAAATACACCTTGTTCATACTTCAACTGTTGTGTTTATAGTAAATTGGTAAATACACCTCATTCATACTTCAACTGTTGTGTTTATAGTAAATTAGTAAATACACCTCGTTCAAACTTCAACTGTTGTGTTTATAATAAATAGGTAAATACACCTCATTCAAACTTCAACTGAAATACACCTCATTCATACTTCACTAATTTACTATAAACTACAACAGTTGAAGTATGAATGAGGTGTATTTACCTAATTTACTATAAACACAACAGTTGAAGTATGAACGAGGTGTATTTACTAATTTACTATAAACACAACAGTTGAAGTATGAATGAGGTGTATTTACTAATTTACTATAAACACAACGGTTGAAGTTTGAATGAGGTGTATTTACTAATTTACTATAAACACAACAGTTGAAGTATGAATGAAGTGTATTTACCAATTTACTATAA
>NW_013702263.1:0-555 GCF_000517525.1 Limulus polyphemus | reverse complement strand
GAGTCAAAACATTAAAATTATAAAATAAGAGTTAGTTTCTGGAATTATTTTTCAAGTATTTCTTGGTCTTGGTAACAATTATCATATATGTATATAATTTATAAGACAAGTATCATAAAAAAATCAAATTTTATAAAGACAGGTAGGGATTGATATATATACGTAACATAGCTAGCTATGTTGATATCTGAAGTTTTAATGATACAAATGTATTAAAACAATAAAGTCAAAACTATAAAATCTGAGTTATTTAAAATTGAAAGATTTTTATCCCCACTTTGGGTCAAACTAACATAATTATAAGTGGGCGGCTTTCTAAGTACAGTAAGGATTATTTTTGCTCAGCCAGTATTGTGAAATAGTCAGTGTTAGTATTTAGACATTTTAAAGTTGGTTTTAAAAGATCGATTTTTTATGGCCGCCATTTTGTTTCATCACAATCCCCACTATTAAGTACTACAGTATACTTAATGATAAGGTAACCATGAAAGAGTGCTGTTTCTTTTCATTCTAGATTAAAATTTTGTTTGTTTGATTTCTTTAGAATTTCGCGAA
>NW_013702262.1:0-555 GCF_000517525.1 Limulus polyphemus | reverse complement strand
GAAGTGTGTAACAATAAAACAGTACAGAACGAGGACTGCTTGCTTAGAAAGAAAGGGTTTTGTCTTATTTACCTACAAGAAAATTGTATCCTCGAGTGATTAATGAAGTGTGTAACAATAAAACAGTACAGAACGAGGACTGCTTGCTTAGAAAGAAAAAGGGTTTTGTCTTATTTACCTACTAGAGAATGGTATCCTCGAGTGATTAATGAAGTGTGTAACAATAAAACAATAGCATAAAATGTTGTTGTATCTCAGCTTAAAACAAAGGGTTTTGTCTTATTTACCTACTAGAAAATGGTATCCTCGAGTGATTAATGAAGTGTGTAACAATAAAACAATAGCATAAAATGTTGTTGTATCTCAGCTTAAAACAAAGGGTTTTGTCTTATTTACCTACTAGAGAATGGTATCCTCGAGTGATTAATGAAGTGTGTAACAATAAAACAGTACAGAACGAGGACTGCTTGCTTAGAAAGAAGAAAGGGTTTTGTCTTATTTACCTACTAGAGAATGGTATCCTCGAGTGATTAATGAAGTGTGTAACAATAAAAC
>NW_013702261.1:0-555 GCF_000517525.1 Limulus polyphemus | reverse complement strand
TAGTAAGTTATGGTTTTCTGTACTGTATAGTGCTAATGAACAGTGGTATAGTAAGTTATGGGTTTCTATACCATCTAGTGCTAAGGAATAGTAAGTTATGGGTTTCTGTACTAATGGAAAATTATTAACTTATTGTATATATATATGCTAACTGATAAATAATGAGGCATGATGCATAACAGTTTAAAACCTTACTTTGTAATTGTAACTGTATTTATTAAACCTTTTTGGAAGCTGAACTGAAAGAATGAATATTAGTTTCTTTGACAAGGTATTCTCAAGTTCTATATTGGTTAGTTATTTCATGTAGGTTTCTTTGTACTCTATAGCTACTATGGTTGCAAGTTGAAACTAGTATTTCTATATTTTCTGAGGTGTTACTGACAGAAATTTGCACTTAACTGTAATTAAAAAGAACCTTTCTCTTTATATAGAAAAATATATATCTTGTCTTTCATAAAAAGAACTTCATAATGTGTGTCATTATTAATCCCTGACAGTAACAAACTCAGAAAAATAATGGCCAATTCACCATGTGTCTCTCTCTCTCTCTAT
>NW_013702260.1:0-555 GCF_000517525.1 Limulus polyphemus | reverse complement strand
GATTTTTGCATCTGATGAAACAGAATTTCAGCTTCTGTGAACTTGTTTCTTCAATCTCCGTTTTCTCAAGTACACGTTTACCTGAATGTAATAATAATGATAATCGCAACATCTGACAATCTCTATCCTCTTCAACCTGTACAAAAGCACTGTTAATGATGAAGTTAAAAGAAGTAATTAAATACTTCCTCTTAGGTGAAAATAAAGCCCGAAATTGTGGCCCGGTAAACAACGAAAATAATGGGAATGACGGCCCCAAAATCGGTTCACAATATCAACGGTATAGCCAGGCGTTGTTATAATTAGTTGATTCTAATTATATTGAAACGCTTTTTTGTTGTTGTTGTTTTGTAAGACGAACATTAACCAAATGGAGTAAACTGTATACTATTTTCGTAAATTTATCAAAGATTAAACAGGTTACAAACGTTCTCTAACATGTGCCAATTTTTGTTTCATTTTGTTTTAAAATCCAAGACAACTGTTTTCATCATCTTGACATATCCTATGGCGTTTCACAAAGGTCTGGATAAAGAGAATAAAGTATTAGGTCGT
>NW_013702259.1:0-555 GCF_000517525.1 Limulus polyphemus | reverse complement strand
TATAACCAATTGAAAGCTCAGAATGCCTCCCATGTGGTTTTCTGAACAACTTACGTGGGAAAAACCTTCCTTTTCATGGTAGAAGCAGAAAGGTAATGGAGCTTGAAATATCATATTTTTTTAGACACAAGTACAGCTTAATTGCTAAGCTTGATTAGTTATAGTTGAATTTTGTGGTATTGTTATAGTAATTTATGATTTTTTATTTCAAAGTATGTATAAAAAACTTAATGCTTTATATCCTCCACATTTGAAATTTGAACAAGGCTTAGGAAATTGCATCGAGTACAAACTTCATAAGTAGAAGAGATCATTAATTTCTAATTTATGATTTTTTTTTTCAAAAGACAAATATGAAACCTAAAAAAAATTTGTTTTACGTTCTCCACGTGTGAAATTTGATAAGGCTTAGCAAATTACAGCAAGCAGCAAATGAGTATGAAGTTCGTAACTAAAAATGATAATTGTTATTTATATTTCTTTATTTACTGTTCTGTGTTTTAGGAAAAATAACTGAAATTTAAGAACTTATTTGTAAATAATAATATAATAAGA
>NW_013702258.1:0-555 GCF_000517525.1 Limulus polyphemus | reverse complement strand
GTAAAACGTGACTCGTATATATCCGTTTATATATATATATAGAAACACAAGGTATTCATCTTTTGTTGATAATATAATAAAATATAAGTGTTCCTGTAAACAAACACCCACATATATAAATCTGTATTGTTCAATCCTGTAAACATGATTATCATGGTGACAATATTACTATTCTATAGTATTCTATTTGATACTTAATGTAGAGAATTGATAATGGTAGAATCACTCGGTTTTTTGAGATGACATTAATCATTACAAAATAATGAAACCATTCGAATTATTTGGAAAATATCTTAGAAAAAAGTATAAATAAACTCTAGGAATTCTGATCTCTTGCTATTTCCTGTAAATCTAGGGTTAGCACTGTTACTTCCTTTTCGGCCAAACGTAATTTAGAGGTAACATGTTTCTGTTCTGTTAACATCCAAAGTATCGAGTAATAGCCAATAAATAATGTAAACTAAGATACGTGTTACATTTTCTGGAAATACTGTGTATGCATTACGTAATAAAAACATAATTAAAAAATAGACCAGTGTTATGTTGGTTTTCCTA
>NW_013702257.1:0-555 GCF_000517525.1 Limulus polyphemus | reverse complement strand
AGCTGAGTGAGTCTCTTGATGGATAAGCGGTGGGTTTTAGAGCTGAGTGAGTTTCTTGGTGGATAAGCGGTGGGCTTCAGAGCTGAGTGAGTCTCTTGGTGGATAAGCGGTGGGTTTCAGACCTGAGTGAGTCTCTTGATGGATAAGCGGTAGGCTTGCTGAGTGAGTCTCTTGGTGGATAAACAGTGGGTTTCAAAGCTGACTGAGTCTTTGGTGGATAAGCGGTGGGCTTCAGAGCTGAGTGAGTCTCTTGATGGATAAGCGGTAGGCTTCAGAGCTGAGTGAGTCTCTTGATGGATAAGCAGTAGGCTTCAGAGCTGAGTGAGTCTCTTGGTGGATAAGCAGTGGGTTTCAAAGCTGACTGAGTCTTTTGGTGGATAAGCGGTGGGCATCAGAGCTGAGTGAGTCTCTTGGTGGATAAGCGGTGGGTTTCAGAGCTGAGTGAGTCTCTTGATGGATAAGCGGTGGGCTTCAGAGCTAAGTGAGTCTTTTGGTGAATAAGCAGTAGGCTTCAGAGCTGAGTGAGTCTCTTGGTAGATAAGTGGTGGGCTTCAG
>NW_013702256.1:0-555 GCF_000517525.1 Limulus polyphemus | reverse complement strand
GATTACATCAGTTGCTTGGGTTTAATTTACTCTTACTGCTTTTTGCAGTGATATCGACTACCCAAAGCTCTAGGGAATAGGAAAAACATAGTTGTTAACTAAACGAAGTCAGAAATACGAGTGTTTGTTTCCTTTTCTCTGCTGGAAAACATGCTATAACAACACTGTATCAGAAGACAAATTGTAACTCACTCCTTACAGAACATCACCGAAATGAAGATCTACACAACGTAGGATAGGAGGCAAATAAACAAATGGTGGCTCTCGAACGATTTGTAGTTTTAGATTTTGTTTGTTTGTTGTTAATCACAAGGCTATACAATGGGATATCTGTGCTGTGCCCAATGGTGGGTACAACAGAGATTGCCCACTGTTTTGTGCCTCACAACAAACAAACAGACATTCAAGACCACACGAAGAAATAAACTGTTCTACCCCAGAACATTTTAAACCCCACGAGGAACAATAAATCATCTTTCCCCAGTACATTCTAGACTACATGAGAAATAATAAACCATTGTAACACAGGATATTCTAAACCACACGAATAAATAA
>NW_013702255.1:0-555 GCF_000517525.1 Limulus polyphemus | reverse complement strand
ATTTCTGCTGTTTCTCATGATAACGTATACTTTCTCAGCACTACTTTTCTTAATTTGTTAGTAACCTTAAATAATTTGCATTAAGCTAGAATGCCTTCAAAAAGAGTATTTTTCCATTGAACTAGTATTCAGTATTCTACAATAATCACTTTCTGAATTATCTGGTAGGGTTTAATTACAAAGCACATAGATTATACTCGAACAGTCCAGCGTGTTAGACACGGAAGTGTTAATTCTTTCTCTGTACTTGCCATCATGGTATTCTTGTTTGCATCATACTTAAATAATCAGGGCCGTCGAGAGTTATTCCAGACCCGGGGGTAATCATGTACATATGGGCCTCCATTATTGTACGACTCACAAAGTTCATTACTTAATAACTAATTGAACACTACCGGTTTCACAGAAGGTCTAACTTCTAAATACCAATTTGCTGGTTATATTTTAATATAATTCTTTATGCACGTTACCATGTTTCTTTTATACGGACCCCCTGATGATCCCGGGCCCGGGGGATAATCCCACCCGTTATCCTCCCCCCCCTTTATCGGCGGT
>NW_013702254.1:0-555 GCF_000517525.1 Limulus polyphemus | reverse complement strand
GTTTTTCTTCTCTGCCCATCTAAGCATTGGTATGAATCTTACCTGGCTTGCTTCAGCCTTTATATCCCATTATATTTCCCATAGCAGTTTATATCTTTGACTCACTCCACCTACGTCAATGCTCCCCAGTTCTGTATATATATAAGCTCCTCGCTGTTACTTCCTATTCACTTTTCTCAATGGCAGAACATTATGACGACAGTTTTACATGCTTGCTGCGGGTTTCTCTTACGTGATGTATAACGTTAGTTATACCTATGCTTTGGACAAGTCTTTTCTCGACCCATCTTATTTGGTTTTGAGCTTATTGTTTATCTTCAACAACAACAAAAAATCTGAGATATTTTGGATATAAATCCTCACATTTAAGTCTCTGACACGGAGTCTCCTAGTGCTCCTAATCTGCCACCTCTGGAGTCCAGAATTGCCCAGATGTCATGGGAGGCCCCCTTTCCATGAAGGACATCCAAACCCTTATATGCAGAGATAGAGTCTTACATGAAGACTGATGTTTCTTCTGTCAGCTCAGAGGCTGAGCTTGTGGGGGATCAGGGG
>NW_013702253.1:0-555 GCF_000517525.1 Limulus polyphemus | reverse complement strand
CATATGGTAGTAGAGGAGTGTCTACAATAGCACTGGTTTCTACATTTAAAGTACATCAGCTCTTCATATGGTAGTAGAGGAGTGTCTACAATAGCACTGGTTTCTACACTTAAAGTACACCAGTTCTTCATATGGTAGTAGAGGAGTGTCTACAATAGCACTGGTTTCTACCTTTAAAATACACCAGTTCTCCATATGGTAGTAGAGGAGTGTCTACAATAGCACTGGTCTACATTTAAAGTACACTAGCTCTCCATATGGTAGTAGAGGAGTGTCTACAGTAGCACTGGTTTCTACATTTAAAGTACACCAGCTGTGTAGAAACCAGTGCTATTGTAGACACTCCTCTACTTAAAGTACACCAGTTCTTCATATGGTAGTGTAGAAACCAGTGCTATTGTAGACACTCCTCTACGTACATCAGCTCTTCATATGGTAGTAGAGGAGTGTCTACAATAGCACTTGATTCTACACTTAAAGTACACCAGTTCTTCATATGGTAGTAGAGGAGTGTCTACAATAGCACTGGTTTCTACATTTAAAGTACACCAGTTC
>NW_013702252.1:0-555 GCF_000517525.1 Limulus polyphemus | reverse complement strand
AAGTAGATTGTGTTTGTAGAACAAGGGAAAATAAATTACATTTGGACTTGTAAGTGGACAGTGTTTGTAGAACAAGGGAAAATAAATTATATTTGGACTTGTAAGTAGATTGTGTTTGTAGAACAAGGGAAAATAAATTACATTTGGACTTGTAAGTAGACTGTGTTTGTAGAACAAGGGAAAATAAATTACATTTGGACTTGTAAGTGGACTGTTTGTAGAACAAGGGAAAATAAATTACATTTGGACTTGTAAGTGGACATTGTTTGTAGAACAAGGGAAAATAAATTGCATTTGGACTTGTAAGTAGATTGTGTTTGTAGAACAAGGGAAAATAAATTATATTTGGACTTGTAAGTAGATTGTGTTTGTTGAACAAGGGAAAATAAATTACATTTGGACTTGTAAGTGGATTATGTTTGTAGAACAAGGGAAAATAAATTACATTTGGACTTGTAAGTGGACTGTGTAGAACAAGGGAAAATAAATTACATTTGGACTTGTAAGTGGATTATTTTGGTAGAACAAGGGAAAATAGATTATATTTGGACCTGT
>NW_013702251.1:0-555 GCF_000517525.1 Limulus polyphemus | reverse complement strand
CTGTGTTCATTCTTATATAAGAAGGAGATAATATGTCTTAAATGATATTAAGTGTATAGGTATCAGGATGATCTAAAATATTTTTCTAGAGCTTGTTTTTTTATTGTGAATAAAAGGAACATAATTTTTAATATGATGATGTATAAGATAAAGAAAATTTGGTATAAGTTACTAGAGTTACTAATATACTTAAAAGGTTTCAATATTGAGCTTATTTAGAAATTTATGCATTATGAAATAAATGCATGAATATGGCTATTGAACAGTGTTTTTTTGTTTTAAATGTATAACATCTGATGAAACAATAAGCTCATACCAGTATAGCAGAGAGCAGTATAAACAGATTACAAATAAATAAATAAAATGTAATATGCATGAAGTTTTATGCTTTACTTCAGTGGGGTTTTCAGCTTATCTTACTTGTTTATAGTTTTTCCAAATAATGTTAATAAGTATTACAATGTTAATTCCCCCCTTTTTTTTCTTTTACAGTGTTAGCTGAATTACCAAGTAAGTAGCTTCTTGTGCTGTAAAGTGTTTATGTTAAAAAATGTA
>NW_013702250.1:0-555 GCF_000517525.1 Limulus polyphemus | reverse complement strand
ATTACGGAAGAAGGTTATTACGATAGAAGGTTATTACGGAAGAAGTTTATTACGGAAGAAGGTTATTACGGTAGAAGGTTATTACGGAAGAAGGTTATTACGGAAGAATGTTATTACGGTAGAAGGTTATTACAATAGAAGGTTATTACGGAAGAAGGTTATTACGATAGAAGGTTATTACGGAAGAAGGTTATTACGGTAGAAGGTTATTACGGAAGAAGGTTATTACGGAAGAAGGTTATTACGATAGAAGGTTATTACGGAAGAAGGTTATTACGGTAGAAGGTTATTACGGTAGAAGGTTATTACGGAAGAAGGTTATTACGATAGAAGGTTATTACGATAGAAGGTTATTACGGATAGAAGGTTATTACGGATAGAAGGTTATTACGGAAGAAGGTTATTACGATAGAAGGTTATTACGGAAGAAGGTTATTACGGTAGAAGGTTATTACGATAGAAGGTTATTACGATAGAAGGAGGTTATTACGGAAGAAGGTTATTACGATAGAAGGTTATTACGGAAGAAGGTTATTACGATAGAAGGTTATTACG
>NW_013702249.1:0-555 GCF_000517525.1 Limulus polyphemus | reverse complement strand
AAATAGTTCTACATTGCGTTGCAGCAGTTCTTTGTTTGGGTTATAATTTTCTTTATCAGGTTAGATTAAAACTGAGGTATGAAAGTAACCGATCCAAATATTTTTAAACGCAACTTTTAACAAAATATATGATATTTTGGGAGAGTTCCAGCCCCCACAGATTCCTTTCGGCTACGCACACAACCATAGTCCTGGTCAATTTATTTAATTTACCAATATCCAATGGGTCGAGCGTAGCTAAGTGACAACATGCTCGAATTGTGAATTCGAGGGTTCATGGTTCTATTGCTGTTCAAACACTTCAAGGCCGTGAGTGCGTTACACGAGGAACTGTCAAATCCTACTACTCAGTTAGACATGAATTGGTGCTAGGTGCTGTTAATTGTTTTCGCTTTAGTCTATTAGTTTAAAATTAGGGACGACTACATGCACATAGTCCTTATATACTGTTACGTGTTCTTCTAAACAAGGGAGCCCGTTGTTAGCCTTATATACTGTTACGTGTTCATCTAAACAAGGGGGCCCGTTGTAAGCCTTATAAACTGTTAAGTGTTC
>NW_013702248.1:0-555 GCF_000517525.1 Limulus polyphemus | reverse complement strand
TTATAAGCTATGTTATGTTGATAAGATAACTAAAGTTATGTGTTATAAGCTATGTTATGTTGATAAGATAACTAAAGTTATGTGTTGTAAGCTATGTTATGTTGATAAGATAACTAAAGTTATGTGTTATAAGCTATGTTTTAATTTCTAGTATTTAAAGAAAGAAAACCCCGAGCTAAAGATTGCTCCTACTGTGAAGGAAGGTTGGACACAGAGCCAGAAGAAACAGTGGACAGTACAGTTTGTCCATCATGCGGCCTTGATGTAAACCAGAGCAAAAGGATTCTAGAGGTAATATGTAGTTTTGTGCTTTAAGAATTCAGTGATTTATCATTGTGATCATCAAAGGATACTGGTCAATAATTGTAACTTAATAGTGTGACACTTTATTAATGTGTATCCTGAGAGTTTTTCTCTCAAAGATAAAAGAAGGTTGTATTGTTGGAATGTTAATTTATATTCAGGTTTCCAAGGCTGCTATTTTGTCAAACCTTCTTAACAATTTAGAACTTTTAGTACCTATAGTTCAGGGGATATACTAGCACAGTTTTATTA
>NW_013702247.1:0-555 GCF_000517525.1 Limulus polyphemus | reverse complement strand
AACGAAGTTACGGAAAATTAACTAACGACTGGAGACGTAACAATATTAATTGGTATCTTAATATGGAATATTACATTATGTTTCACGGTTCAACCAAAAAACAATTAAGCTTAGTCGAAACATCATTCTGCACATTAAATGATTAATTAGTGTTTAATTGATAAACATATTAGTGTACTATACTAAAATAACACTGAAAATGGAACAATACGCATCCATGTATGTGATAAAAACTATGCCTGTAATTGTTAAAATTATTGATGATTTAGGAATACAAAGTATTTTCTTAACGGTCTTTTTTATGTAAATAAAAAACTATACGCAAGAATGCTAGTATGGTACCTGTCGGATTCTTATTTAGAGCCCTCAAGTGAGCCCAAATCTACTATAAAACGTTTCTTAATTATATATCTCACTTCCAGTTTCAAGCAAATATCTGGCGCACTAATCTCTATGTACAGAGATCAGTGATCCCGCGGCCTGACTATGAATGTATTTTCTTGATCCAACTATTTCTTAAATTTCAAACAAAGTTGAGATATTTTGAACCTATAG
>NW_013702246.1:0-555 GCF_000517525.1 Limulus polyphemus | reverse complement strand
CACGTGCTTGGTGAAACTCAGACATATTAGATAATTTTCAACTTGTTCAATGATGTACTTTAGATTTAGTCTTAACTTCCAAATGTCGTTCATTTTATTGGTGCATAAATACTGGTACTGCCTTCTTTTCTTTCTTTTTCAATAATAAACTTCCTAAAATTTAAATCACTGTTGACTATTACATCGTATAGGTTTTAATGGCTGGAATAAGAACAAAAGACACAGTAACACAATTGATAGCTAAAACAAGGTTGTTACTACTACTACCAGATGTAAAAGTTCAAATGTTTGATCGCTATTTTTTTTATAAACTATAGTAGCAAAGTTTACATTTTGACTTGCTTCAATTTAAACTTCCTGTAATGTATTATAATATTCGTTTAAAAGTAAACAGACTAACAAAAAAAAGAGTTCTGAAGATTCGTAGAAATTATGATTACATATTTATTTTTTTTCAAAATTGTAGTTAGCTGTTTTTTAGTGTTATAATTTCCATCTTTATATATTCTTTTTCCACTACTTTACTCTCAACATTTCGTTTGAATGTTTCCGTTG
>NW_013702245.1:0-555 GCF_000517525.1 Limulus polyphemus | reverse complement strand
ACAACACCTTGTTATATTCCACACAACAGATGAGTGTTGTCTTGTTATATTCCACACAACAGATGAGTTGTACACAACAGATGACTTGTTATATCCGTGTTGTCCACAACAACGGATATAACAAGTCATCTGTTGTGTACAACACAGTTGACTTGTTATATCCGTGTTGTACACAACAGATGACTTGTTATATTCGTGTTGTACACAACAGATGACTTGTTATATTCGTGTTGTACACAACAGATGACTTGTTATATCCGTGTTGTACACAACAGTTGACTTGTTATATCCGTGTTGTACACAACAGTTGACTTGTTATATATCCGTGTTGTACACAACAGATGACTTGTTATTTATCCGTGTTGTCCACAACAGATGACTTCTTATATCCATAACAAGTCATCTGTTGTGTACAACACGGATAAATAACAAGTCATCTGTTGTGGACAACACCTTGTTATATTCCTCAACTGTTGTGTACAACACGGATATAACAAGTCATCTGTTGTGTACAACACGGATATAACAAGTCATCTGTTGTGGACAACACGGATA
>NW_013702244.1:0-555 GCF_000517525.1 Limulus polyphemus | reverse complement strand
GTCATATGTACTTACAGTTAAATACTGAAACAAAAGGTTACGTGTACTTACAGTTAAATACTGAAACAAAATGTCACGTGTACTTACAGTTAAATATTGAAACAAAAGGTGAAATCTCACGTGTACTTACAGTTAAATACTGAAACAAAATGATCACATGCACTTACAGTTAAATACTGAAACAAAAGGTCACGTGTACTTACAGTTAAATACTGAAACAAAATATCACGTGTACTTACAGTTAATTCTGTATTAAGTAACTATTATAAATTATTAAATTACATTCTTGACGTTTTACCTTCTTTTCTTTCTTCTTTATTCGGCTTTTGTGATTTTTCTTTCAACACGTGACTGACTACGTAACTGACTGGCGGCGTACATACATAACTTCACTAATATATATAAGGGAGGCAGCGTACATACATAACTTCACTAATATATATAAGGGAGGCAGCGTACATACATAACTTCACTAATATATATAAGGAAGGCGGCGTACATACATAACTTAATAATATATATAATGGAGGCAGCGTACATACATAACTTCACTAA
>NW_013702243.1:0-555 GCF_000517525.1 Limulus polyphemus | reverse complement strand
CCAAAGTCGGAAGGAAAACTATAATCTGTGGGAAATCGACATGGAAGAAAGTCTTAAAGGATCAGTAAAAGAAAGATGTAACATGTGAAGTCAGTCTCTTGGCTGAGACAATGGATCTGACAAAAGCCATGGATGAAAACAGAGTAGTGGCATCTGTGGAACAAGGGACCGCTCTGTGAGAAGAATCTTTTTGGGAGAAGATAATTGATCCACCACCAGATTCAGGGAGATAGGAAAATGGTAAGCTAAGACCACAATGAAGTGACTGTAGTCCCAGAAAGAAGATCCAGGATACTAAAGGACAGAAACCTCGAAGTGGTAAACCTTGACTCTGTGATATAAGTGACCACTATGGAGATGTCGGAATGTACCATAACCACCACACCCCATAGGAGATGATGGAAGCAAATCAAAGCTCAAAAACTGCCAAGGGCTCAATAAAGGTGATATGGTGATATGAAATCTCACTGCAATCAAGGTAAGAACCCCAAGGTTAATTTACAGAGATGAAAGTGTCCCTTTCCTAAAAATCCTGAATATAATCGAAGCCAAGTA
>NW_013702242.1:0-555 GCF_000517525.1 Limulus polyphemus | reverse complement strand
GGCTAGCGCAGATAGCCCTCGTGTAGCTTTGTGCGAAATTTCAAACAAACTAAACATGATTCACAGTCAGTACGCTTGCCGCTAGAAACTGATATTATTTACAAGTATAAACAGTGATAAAGATTACGAAATTATAAAATTACTTTGGTTATTCACAGTAAAGGTGGCAACTGAACGAAACTCAAAGTAGTCCTAGTTATTACAATAATGAGGAGGTGGAAGTTAACAAAGTATAAAATTACCGTTAATTATAAACAGCAACGAGGGGAAATTAACAAAGACTAAAATTACTGTTAATTATAAACAGCAACGAGGGGAATTAACAAAGACTAAAATTACTGTTAATTATAAACAGCAACGAGGGGAATTAACAAAGACTAAAATTACTGTTAATTATAAACAGCAACAAGGGGAATCAACAAAGACTAAAATTACTGTTAATTATAAACAGCAACGAGGGGAAATTAACAAAGACTAAAATTACTGTTAATTATAAAAAATAATGAGGGGAAGTTAACAAAGATTAAAATCACTGCTAATTATAAACAGTAATGA
>NW_013702241.1:0-555 GCF_000517525.1 Limulus polyphemus | reverse complement strand
AATTCGTATGACAACCAATACAGATTTGCGATGGGTGACATATTTAGTAATGCATAGAAGCTTCCCCACACCTACAAAACCAAGTTTAACGAACCTTACCAAGCTATTTTTAAACCGAACTTGTGTGGCCCCGGATTCCAAACAAACACCTGTATTTCAAGAATAATAAATACCCCTGCCGAGAACCTGGGTAGATGAATTTCAAGTTGACAGTTTTGCCAATGCTAAGTTTTAGAATCTCGTTCTGTAATCAGTATATTTTCATGTATGTGACACTTTTCTATGTACGATGTATGATAGATATACCTTTTTTTTCAAATTATCGAAGTATATTAACAAAGTTAGAAACATATTGTATTTACCGTCTACAGTGCCACCAAGACAATTTTATGTGAAGCTATTTTTGGATAACTCCAAAGAAATATTGAATTTTATTTTTTCGAAGCCAAAATTAAATGAGACACATTGACAAAATAAAATCACATGCCATGTGTAGCTACGTTTACTTTACTTAAAATAACGGCATTAGTAATGTATTATTATATGTAAAACTAT
>NW_013702240.1:0-555 GCF_000517525.1 Limulus polyphemus | reverse complement strand
CAAAACTAGTGGTGTTCGATATTCTCTCGGTATGTTTGTTTTGCGGGCAAAGCTACACGTACGCGTGGCTTCAACTTTTTAGTGCAAAGCTAAACAATGAGCGAAATACGCTCTCTCTCTGGAATTTAACCTCGGATTTTAGCGAGGTAAGTCCGTGAGTTAAACTTACTGCTGATTCTTAACTGCTTTTAAAACTGATAAACTAGAGGGAAGGTAGCTAGTCAAGAGTACTCACCGCCAACTCTTGAGCTACTCTTGTCTGACCAAAGAGTGGCACTTAAAAACTGTTTAAGGATTTTTTTAATGCAGAGACAAGAGTTATTTTAAGAGAATTTTTAGAGCTACACAAACCATAAGTTAAAATGTATACCATATTGTAACGTCCCCTTTTGTAGCTTTGTTTTTAGTCTGCAAAAGACGATTTTGTGCATAATGAAAATGTCAGCAAGATCAAGATCATACATACTTTGTTATATTGGATGTTCAGGAAAATTCTAAGTGTACATCTTATGATGCTAAAATCTACATCATATTGTAGCGTCCATTATTATTATA
>NW_013702239.1:0-555 GCF_000517525.1 Limulus polyphemus | reverse complement strand
TCTTATTACTGATTATAATATTATTGTGATATTTAATATATGACACATAATATATCGTATAATATCTAACGCTTTGTTTGTTTGTATATTTTGTTGTTGTTAAGCGCAAAGCTATACAATGGTTTATCTGTGCTACGCACCACCGATATCGAAACCCTGTTTTCAGCATTTTAAGCCTTCAGACTTGCAGCTAAGCTACTCAAAGGCAATAAATAGACTATATGAAAGGCAGCTAGTCAACAGCACCTACCGCCAATTCTTGGGCTACTTTTATCTGACCAAATATTGGAATTTGAGCATCACCCTTACAATCTATCCACGGCCCCAAAGTACGAACAGATTTTTTTTTTTTTTAAATTCGGACAGGAACCGGAATGATGAACCCGCAGACCCATATACTGGCACTGTAGGCTACACTTGGTCTAATAGTGTGTACATAAAAAAGTTGAAAGGGCGTATGTTACTTAAATCAATTTGAGTTGGGGGTTATTACTAGAAGAATTACGAGGAGATTATTATAGGAAGGACAGCCTGTGCCAAGGCCGATGCCAAACG
>NW_013702238.1:0-555 GCF_000517525.1 Limulus polyphemus | reverse complement strand
CACAGATCTTGGAATTAGTGTAATCTACACAGATATTTGGAATTAGAATGTAATCATGTAACAACTACCTATCATGTACCAGTATTTTACTCGTCTTATTACTAGTTTTCTACGTGTAATTAAATTATATTTTGCAAGTTATAACCATTTAATCACCTTCTGTTTTGGCAAATATCGCCCATAAATTTTAGCCCAGGCCTGGCGTGACCTGCTGTTAGGGTGTCTGACTCGGAATTTGCGGGTAGCGAGATCGAAACCAGTCACCGAAAGGCAATCCCACTATTCACTGGTAAAAGGTGGCCCAAGATTTGGTGTTGACTAGTTGCCTTCCCTCTAATTTATTACTTTAAAATTATGTAAAACTGGCGCAAACAGTCCTCGAGAAGCTTGGCGTGAAATTTAACAAACAAATAAATTTTAACTTAATATGAAGAAAACAACAACTTGGCTACAAGTTAATCGTATAGATTTAAAGGAGTCTAACACATACACAAACTTTCTAATAAAGGTCTTACATACGCACAAACTTTCTAATAAAGGTCTTACACAAACACA
>NW_013702237.1:0-555 GCF_000517525.1 Limulus polyphemus | reverse complement strand
CAAATGGTTTAGATATAAATACTGAAAGGTCATTCCATTAGACTATTTTAGTCAACTCTTACAAAGAAACTACATTACCACTTTTCAGGACCTCTATAACAGACATTACGTAAATATTTGGTTAGGGCCATTTTATATGAAGAAATGGTATTAACTTCTATCAGGGAAATACTTGTGAGTTTGTTACAACAATATAGCATTTATGAGAAGTTATATATACTAAAAACCTCCTTCGGTCAGTTTGCGAAGCAATATCAACTAGTGATAAAACACTGTTTATAAAGGCCTTTTACGCCGTATTGTGGCTTTTCTGGTGGTCAAAAGTATAAGTTTTTAACCTAACTAAATAGAACAACAAATCATTTAAACATATAAATCACAACATTTACTGTATTATATTTTCTTTTAGCCAGCTCTGTGAATATTATGTAACGTAACCTGCTCCAAGGTTCAGACAAGGAAAACATATACAACCTGACAAGGCTGTGGAGTGGTGGTAGTTATTTGCTAACATCGTGATAAAACTTTTCCTTTCTTAAATGACGATATTCTATG
>NW_013702236.1:0-555 GCF_000517525.1 Limulus polyphemus | reverse complement strand
TACCACTTGATTTGTTGTTCTTAAAACCGACGAGTGCTTAGTGCTATTTGATGTGTTGTTGTTAAGATAGAGTTGTTTAGTGCTATCTGATGTGTTGTTGATAAAAATGATGAATGTTTAGTGCCCTCTGGTGTGTTGTTGTTAAGGTGTACTTAGTGCCTCCTAGTGTGTTGTTTTAGAAATGATAAATCCATTTTCCAATAATGGTATAACGAGCTGAATACAAGTATTTTCAAGCACAGGTAAAGATTAAGAAACAAAAATCCGAAAATTGGTATAATATCGAACAATACGGGTTAATTTCCATATCAAGTGTGCCTGCAGATCCAGGGGTGTGTGCACAAAGGAACCAACTGCACCCCCCCCCCCCGAGCATAAAGTATGTCTCCTACTTAAATGAAACTTACATGTAATCCTCTCGATTTCCGTGTTTCTCATCTGTATGCCGAAATACGTATCTTTTGTTGTTACTTTTTTTTTCTCATTTCATTTCCGTGCATGTGTAAAAGTATAAAAATCGATAAATATTTGACAAGATGATTGTTGAGTGATTAG
>NW_013702235.1:0-555 GCF_000517525.1 Limulus polyphemus | reverse complement strand
TTTTAGAGTAAAGACAAACTGGGCTAGCTGAGAAACATAGTATTAAAACTCTAAAACAAACGTGTTTACTAGCCCAGTTTGTCTTTCTGAGAAACATAGCATTAAACACGTTTGCTTTAGAGTAAAACAAACTGGGCTAGCTGAGAAACATAGTATTAAACACGTTTGCTTTAGAGTAAAAACAAACTGGGCAAGCTGAGAAACATAGTATTAAACACGTTTGCTTTAGAGCAAAGACAAACTGGGCTAGCTGAGAAACATAGTATTAAACACGTTTGTTTTAGAGTAAAGACAAATTGGGCTAGCTGAGAAACATAGTATTAATAAACACGTTTGGTTTAGAGTAAAGACAAACTGGGCTAGCTGAGAAACAGTAATAAACACGTTTGTTTTAGAGTAAAGACAAACTGGGCTAGCAGAGAAACATAGTATTAAACACGTTTGCTTTAGAGTAAAGACAAACTGGGCTAGCTGAGAAACATAGTATTAAACACGTTTTGCTTTAGAGTAAAGACAAACTGGGCTAACTGAGAAACATAGTATTAAACACGTTTG
>NW_013702234.1:0-555 GCF_000517525.1 Limulus polyphemus | reverse complement strand
TTTTTAATATACTTAATTTATACATGGAGTGAATTATATGTTTGTACAATACATTTGGAAAATATACGTATTTAATTTATATTATTTGTGTTTAGTTGAAAGCAGTATTTGAATGTTTTTGTTATAGATTGTCAGTAAAATTATATCCTAAAGTGTGACCTTTGAAGTCACAAAACTGGTTGAAGAAAATAATCAAGGAGAGAAAAAAATAGAATAGTCCAATATACTATACACTATACTGTATTGGGTCCATGCATACATACACACGTTATTATCATGAGCAACCACAAGTCTAATGTTTTGTTTTGTACATGCCAAGTATCAGGACTGGCAGTAAGTGTAGTAAACTTAACATTTTAAGCTTAGATGTAGACTTACTTCTTGACAAAACTTTTTAGTTAGAGTTACAGTTTGTCCAACGAAGTAATTGCTTTTTTATTGTTTTAATTCTGTGAAATTTTGAATCGCAGTAGCTTAGGTTGCTGTCCAGTACATCAGTGGTCTAGTTTGTTCAATCTGTGAATATACAAAATAACAGTAGTTTGTTCAATCTGT
>NW_013702233.1:0-555 GCF_000517525.1 Limulus polyphemus | reverse complement strand
TTAGACACAGTCAGTGGCTACACAACATTATATAAGAATTCAGTCGTCGTCAAGTAAGACCAATAGACACGGGTAGTGGCTACACAACATTATATAGAATTCAGTCACCGTCAAGTAAGACCAATAGACACGGGTAGTGGCTACACAACATTATATAGAATTCAGTCATCGTCAAGTAACACCAATAGACACGGGTAGTGGCTACACAACATTATATAGAATTCAGTCATCGTCAAGTAACAACCAATAGACACGGGTAGTGGCTACACAACATTATATAGAATTCAGTCATCGTCAAGTAAGACCAATAGACACGGGTAGTGGCTACACAACATTATATAGAATTCAGTCATCGTCAAGTAAACCAATAGACACGGGTAGTGGCTACACAACATTATATAGAATTCAGTCATCGTCAAGTAAGACCAATAGACACGGGTAGTGGCTACACAACATTATATAGAATTCAGTCATCGTCAAGTAAGACCAATAGACACAGTCAGTGGCTACACAACATTATATAGAATTCAGTCATCGTCAAGTAAGACCAATAGA
>NW_013702232.1:0-555 GCF_000517525.1 Limulus polyphemus | reverse complement strand
TCAACTAACGAATGGAGACGTAACAATAAGTTCACCTTGGCCTTCACTTATTATTTTTGATTCTAAAATGTGTAATGGCTTGCTTGACAAGTTCACCTTGGACTTTTTGTTGCTTTTGATGTCAGAAAGTATGCAACTAGTGACTTCCAGTATCCAAGCAAGCCCACTGTCATGGTAACCAAACATCATTTGATTCATCCTGTCTGTCACTCAGATTCATGTTACAAACTCTAACATGAACAAATTCTGGCAGTATGAGGGCCCCAAACGATTTCAGTTTTCATTACCTTGCCATCAATACTAACACAGTATATACTGCCATAGGTCCTGCTGATGTTTATTTTTTAAGAGGTATAATATCTTTGGTTAGGCCATGATATATTTCTCCATGTGTACATGCTGATTAGAATAGAACTTGTAATAGTCACTAGATGGTGTTACTGCAGATTAATGATAATTTTTATCTAGTTCAACATATACACAGAGTTTTCCCAAAATTACAGAAATTAATAATTTGATAATTGACTAGGCATGATGAAAGTATATGGAGTTTTA
>NW_013702231.1:0-555 GCF_000517525.1 Limulus polyphemus | reverse complement strand
AGTTAACATTGTTTCTAATTTTACAGACCAATAATATGTTTTTCTATTTCATGTATACTTAAGGTAACATGTTTTATAAATTTGTGGACAGTTAACTTTGTTTCTAATTTTACAGACCAATAATATGTTTTTCTATTTCATGTATACTTAAGGTAACATGTTTTATAAATTTGTGGACAGTTAACTTTGTTTCTAATTTTACAGACCAATAATATGTTTTTCTATTTCATGTATACTTAAGGTAACATGTTTTTTAAATTTGTGGACAGTTAACTTTGTTTCTAATTTTACAGACCAATAATATGTTTTTCTGTTTCATGTATACTTAAGGTAACATATTTTATAAATTTGTGGACGGTCGGGGTAATGTTGTTTATACTCCTACAAACTGTTAATGTTCTTTAAACTTGTAGACAGTTTAAGTAATGTTGTTCCTACTTTACAGACAGTCAGTCATCACATTTCGTTCTACTTTACAGACTGTTAACATAATTTTTCTACTTTACAGACAGTTAACATGATTTCTCTACTTTACAGACAGTTAACATAATCTTC
>NW_013702230.1:0-555 GCF_000517525.1 Limulus polyphemus | reverse complement strand
GTTTCAAGTTTACCTGTTTAGTGTCCGTGTTGTTTCAAGTTTACGTGTTTAGTGTCCGTGTTGTCTTTATTTGACTTTCCAGCAGTTCATCCCCAGCGATTCGATTCTGGTAGCTATGACAACAACGGATTTCGTATGGCTGATTTCAAAGTTCATCTTCCAGCCGAAGCTTTAAACTTGATTTACAGCTGTCTAGTAAATTCACCTATCGATCGGCCAATTCAGCTACAACCTAACAACAACTAAAACGTCTTAACGCAGACCTTGTCCACTGACTCATGAATGATAACTACTTTACGCGGTAGTGTGGTGTATAAAATAATCGCCTCTGTGGTATTCCAATCAATTTTCTCGTTTCAAATTTGCAAATATTGATTGGATGGCGTATCCAAAGTGTCGATAACTTCGATAGGCTAAAAGGTCGATGACGCGACAAATAGATACGACTTTAGTTTGTGACATCAGCTGGTGTAATTCTTTTCGACCAATAGGATAGTTTCATCGATTCGATATTATTTCTTCTGATATAGAAAACTGATTAGATGGCGGAATAAA
>NW_013702229.1:0-555 GCF_000517525.1 Limulus polyphemus | reverse complement strand
CAACCATGTCAGCAAATGCGACTTTCCACTGGATGCAACTATTTTAGATGCCCTCTGGAGATTGAACATGTTCAGATAGGGTTATGCCCAAAGGTTGTGATAATAAAAATAGATAAATTGTCAGGACCAGACAATGCTTTCTGCAGGGCTTTAAAGGTCAATCATCCATTAACGTTTTTCTTTGGGTGATAATTCATGGACATGGAGTAATTAGATTTTCTAAAGGCTTTTGATATGGTGCCACATGGAATATTACCTAAGAAATCATAATAGCGGTGGCTTAAAAAAGATTAGTTTAAATATAATATACTCAATTTACTGTAGCTGGATTGAGGATATTGAGGTACATACAGAATGACTTGGATCAATTGGTATGTTAGACAGAAGAAAATTCTCAAATGACTTGTAATTATAGTGCAAAGTAAGGCATTCGGGTCATACATTTAATATTGATGGGAACCTACTAAACAACGTGACTGAAGAAAACCATTGGCATAGTAGTAGATAAGTCGCTCAAGCTATTGGGTCAATGCTTTGTTGCTAGCAGTAAGGCTA
>NW_013702228.1:0-555 GCF_000517525.1 Limulus polyphemus | reverse complement strand
CAGAGCAAAGCATCATTTTTCAGAACAAAAATCAACAAATAAATAAATACATAATTAATCTTTACCTTTTCTTTAACAAATTCAATTAGCTCAAAGCCAAAGAAAAAAATTCTCACTCCGCACTTTGGAGCTGTGAGTGCGTTAGAAAATTGACGGCTAAATCCCAATATTTTGTCAGATAAGCGTAGTCTATACGTTGGCTTTGGGTGATGTTGACTGCCCGTCTGTTCTATCAATTCAAGATTAAGGGCAGCTGATGCAAATACCCCTTTATTAAGTTTCAGCAACAAACAAAAACAGCCCCCGACTTTTGTAACACCCCGGCTCAGCAGTAAATGTGAGAGTTAATATTATTAAAAATCGAGATTTACTACCAAAAGTGGTCTCAGTACTGATGTTTTATTATGTAACTTAGCACTGAAAAAATAATCCTGACTTGTGGTTGAGTTATAAGAAAACAATATATTAATTTTAGTTTCAATTTAACTCAGTGAGGTGCTGATATTACACCGTTAAAGTTATATTACACATTTTTGCAAGCAGTGTGCACAACCA
>NW_013702227.1:0-555 GCF_000517525.1 Limulus polyphemus | reverse complement strand
GGCAGCTAGTCAACAGTACCCACTTTTGTCTGATTCAATACCCGGATTACTCCTGTAACGAACTCACAGCTACAAAAAACGGAGTGCATTTTTACGGAAACTGGTCGCGAACCACGAATTCACCGTATCACAGTTCTATAATGCTCACGTGAAATATTTTTCAGTTTAGAAAACGAGTGTATAAACGATTATTTATTGTTAACAGTTCTGTGTTTACTATTAACAGTTAAAGTAACGGAAATAAAGTTATAGTTCTAAACGACGTGACGTACGAAATATAAAGAAACAATCATATTGAACAGGCGAGAAAACATTTAATACAAATTAGAAATTGTCAAATGTGACAGAAAATCAATTAAAACTTTCAAATACAATTGAGTAATATTATTAAAAGCTTTTTCGTTTCTTAATAATGGTTCCTGTCTTGAAATATTACATAACAAATATTTTAAATTTGAAGAAGTGAACGTTACACTAACATTACAGAACAGACATTATAAACTTGGAGAAGTGAACGTTACACTAACATTACAGACAAGACATTACAAACTTAGA
>NW_013702226.1:0-555 GCF_000517525.1 Limulus polyphemus | reverse complement strand
CTAGAGGTGTACACATGTTCTTGTCCCTACTTAGAACTTGTACTTACTAGAGGTGTACACATGTTCTTGTCTCTACTTAGAGCTTGTACTTACTAGAGGTGTACACATGTTTTTGTCTCTACTTAGAACTTGTACTTACTAGAGGTGTACACATGTTCTTGTCCCTACTTAGAACTTGTACTTACTAGAGGTGTACACATGTTCTTGTCTCTACTTAGAGCTTGTACTTACTAGAGGTGTACACATGTTCTTGTCTCTACTTAGAGCTTGTACATACTAGAGGTGTACACATGTTCTTGTCTCTACTTAGAGCTTGTACTTACTAGAGGTGTACACACGTTTTTGTCTCGACTTAGAGCTTGTACTTACTAGAGGTGTACACATGTTCTTGTCTCACTTAGAGCTTGTACTTACTAGAGGTGTACACATGTTCTTGTCTCTACTTAGAGCTTGTACATACTAGAGGTGTACACATGTTCTTGTCTCTACTTAGAGCTTGTACTTACTAGAGGTGTACACACGTTTTTGTCTCGACTTAGAGCTTGTACTTACCAG
>NW_013702225.1:0-555 GCF_000517525.1 Limulus polyphemus | reverse complement strand
GCTAAACATGTGCCTGTTAATCTGTTTCACATAAAGATGTCAATGTACGTTTCTTTTACAAAACAAGGTGATGAAGGTTTCAATGTTTCACACAACCTAGGAAATTTGATATGTATCCATTTCACAGAACAAAAGGATTATAATGTTTATTTGTTTCACACAACACAAGGACTTGAATGTTTATTAGTTTCACACAACAGTAAGATTTAAATGTTTATTAGTTTCACACTACACTAGGACATGCATGTTTATTTGTTTCACACAACACGAGGAATTGAATATTTATTAGCTTCACACAACACAAGGATTTGGATGTTTATTAGTTTCACACAACACAAGAACTTGAATGTTGATTAGTTTCACACAACACAAGGACTTGAATGGTTATTAGTTTCACACAACACAAGGACTTGAATGTATCAGTTTTACACAACACAGGGATTTGAATGTTTATCAGTTTCACACAACACAAGGATTTGAATATTTATCAGTTTCACCAAAGATAAGGAAATAAAGGTTCTAACAGTTTCACCAAAGATAAGGAAATAGAAGGTT
>NW_013702224.1:0-555 GCF_000517525.1 Limulus polyphemus | reverse complement strand
CGTAGCCAATTTTAGCAAGAATAGATATGGGTTGTAAACTTTGCTCTGGGAGCAGTATTATGGCCAGGATCTCCCTCCAAAATATTGGAAGTGACATGAGAGGCAGTATTATGGCCGGGATCCCCCTCTGGAAGTTCTGAAGAGACACGAGGGGCAGTATTATGGCCAGCATCCCCCCTTCAGAAGTTCAGAAGAGACATGAGAGGCAGTATTATGACCAAGATCCGCCTCCGGAAGTTCGGAAGAGACGCGAGGGGCAGTATTATGGCCAGGACCCCCTTCAGAATTTCAGAAGAGACGTAAGGGGCAGTATTATGGTCAGGATCCCCCTTCATAAGTTCCGAAGAGACATAAGGGGCAGTATTATGGTCAGGATCTCCCTTCAGAGTTCAGAAGAGAAATTAGGGGCAGTATTATGGTCAGGATTCCCCTTCAGAAGTTCAGAAGAAACATGAAGGGGAGTATTGTGGCCAGGATCCCCCTCCGGAAGTTCGGAAGAGACACGAGGGATAGTATTATGACCAGGATCCCCCTTCAGAATTTCAGAAGAGACAT
>NW_013702223.1:0-555 GCF_000517525.1 Limulus polyphemus | reverse complement strand
AAATACATTAAGGCTAAGCAAATTGTTAACAGGAGAGCATGGCCTTTGATGGACGGCACAGGAAGGCTCGTTTTAGATTATTATGAGATATTTGGGTTATTGAATTTTTATTTTTATTCAATTTTTACTGACGAAGATTTAAGCAACATCCTCATCTTGAACAGTTGTTAGATGGAAACAAGATGATCACATTAATTGTGAGCTTATTAAGAAAAAATGGAGAAGTTTAAGCGATGATAAAGTTCCTGGGACAGATAATAATATCCCCCAAGGGTGTTGAAGGAGATTATGTAAGCCACTTGCTTCTAATTTTTGTAAGTGTTTGAACAGTGGGCAGGTGCCAGATGCTTGGACGTTGGCTAATGTTGCTTTTTTTTTTCAATGGGGGTGATAAAATATTATCCTATTATTCGTACATTAGTGGTGGGAAAAGTTTTGAAAGTCTGATGAAAGATGTTTTGCAAAAGTCATTTAACAAAGTAAAAAATTTTGTTGGATACCTAGAATGCTTTTACTAGGGGGAAATTGTTGCCTTGCTATTCTTTTGAATTCTTT
>NW_013702222.1:0-555 GCF_000517525.1 Limulus polyphemus | reverse complement strand
ACAGATTTATTTATCAGAACAACACAAGCTAAACAGATTTCTTTATCAGAACGATACAAGTTAAACAGATTTCTTTATCAGAACGATACAAGTTAAACAGATTTATTTACCAGAATGACACAAGCTAAAGAGATTTATTTATCAGAACGACACAAGCTAAACAGGTTTATTTATAAGAACGACACAAGTTAAACAGATTTAGTTATAAGAACGACACAAGCTAAAGAGATCTATTTATCAGAACGACCAAGCTAAACAGATTTATTTATCAGAACGACACAAGCTAAACAAATTTAGTTATACGAACGACACAAGCTAAACAGATTTATTTAAAAGAACGACACAAGCTAAAGAGATTTATTTATCAGAACGACACAAGTTAAACAGATGTATTTATCAGAACGACACAAGATAAACAGATTTATTTATCAGAACGACACAAGCTAAACAGGTTTATTTATCAGAACGACACAAGCTAAACAGATTTATTTATCAGAACGACACAAGCTAAACAGATTTATTTATCAGAACAACACAAGCTAAACAGATTTATTT
>NW_013702221.1:0-555 GCF_000517525.1 Limulus polyphemus | reverse complement strand
ATTGTTTACACTCGTACAACTTGTACTGAGTTTAACTGACCACGGGTTTAGTGTCCATTGTTTACACTCGTACAACTTGTACTGAGTTTAACTGACCACGGGTTTAGTGTCCATTGTTTACACTCATACAATTTGTACTGAGTTGATAACACGTAACATTAAAAATCTAATTAATTCCTAAATATATTTTTTTATATTCAGCGATTTATGGCGTGGTTGCATTAATTAAAAAAAAACAATTTAAAATTCTACGAAGTCCAATAACTGTGTTAAATATGTACATAGCTCCGAGATGTTACGTTTTTAACTCCTTATTGTATAACTATCTTCACACAGTTTGTGTGCATGGGAGGAACACCTAAAAGAATGGAAGGTTTCGCCAGTTTTATCCAGAAGGAGTTGGATATTAAACTACCCACTGGAACTGTTCTGGATGATATCAGCAAGAGGTCGTATAGATACTCCATGTACAAGATTGGACCTGTTTTATCAATCAGTGTAAGATTATATTGGAGTTTTCGTCTTGACTTAACAATATATATATATATATATATA
>NW_013702220.1:0-555 GCF_000517525.1 Limulus polyphemus | reverse complement strand
GTTTTTAAAGACTTTACCAAATAGTGGCTACATACAGTTCACAGTGTGTAGCTTTTGAAGACTTTACCAAACAGTGGGGACATACAGTTCACAGTGTATAGTTTTTGAAGACTTTACCAAACAGTGGCTACATACAGTTCACAGTGTGTAGTTTTTGAAGACTTTACCAAACAGTGGCAAGATACAGTTCACAGTGTGTAGTTTTTGAAGACTTTACCAAACAGTGACTACATACAGTTCACAGTGTATAGTTTTTGAAGACTTTACCAAACAGTGGCTACATACAGTTCACAGAGAATATAAATATTTGAGTAAACCTACACAGGTTATGTAAGAAACTGAAAAGGTTGCATGCCACCAATGCTGACGGTCCAAGGCTGGAGATGGGTGTGTTTATACTTCCTGAAAAGGTAGAAAAGTATATCTCGACTCTAGAAAGTCAATTGTGTATTGAAAAAGAGGACTAATGATAAATGTGTCGTAACTCAAACAACAGCTTTAGAAATGTCAGGGTGAAAATATTACCGATTGACCATTTTTGTGTCACGATGAGAC
>NW_013702219.1:0-555 GCF_000517525.1 Limulus polyphemus | reverse complement strand
TGCGAAACACGGTTTACCATATATGTAAACATGCGGATACGTTTCTAATGCGAAACACGGTTTACCATATATAATATCTTCTTATTTTCATTTGTAACTCTATCTCTTCCCAATTTCGTTTCAAAGACGTTCTTATAACTGACAAAAAAAGTAATAAACTGAATTTTTAAATTATTTTTAATGCATTTAAGCAAATGAAATGTACAAATGTGACTTAAATTCAATTCAGCCGATTTCACATTTCTTACCTTGCCTCACAGAGCATTGATTCAAGTTAAAGAAAGGAAGGGGGGGGGGGCAGTTATGAGTTGTGGTAATACACGATTAACAATTAGAAAGATAATGTTAACTAATTTAATCTCCTACTCTTTGGTCGTAATTATGTCTCCATAGAGAGACGTACCGTCTTTCTGTTGTTCCTTCTTCTTTCTTTTCACTTCTTCTAAACAGTTTTCAATCGACCGTCATTCCTTCATTTCTCGGTGGATTGATTTGAAACCTGATAGTGTAATTAATACCTTGGTCTGATACTCCCAGACGTTTAAAAAAGATGCG
>NW_013702218.1:0-555 GCF_000517525.1 Limulus polyphemus | reverse complement strand
ACTTTCCCACCGGAGAACGTGAGATAGCATAAAAACAAGCAACTGGATGCTAGTGTTATACGTCCGTAGGCTTACCACTTTCCCACCGGAGAATAGTGAGATAGCATAAAAAACAAGAAACTGGATTAGTGTTATACGTCCGTAGGCTTACCACTTTCCCACCGGACATCTTTTAATTAAGTGGAACTTGTAAATCAGTTCCGTGAATATTTGAAGAGTAGACACAATAATGTAAAGTTTATGGCAGAACATCAAGAAAATCAACGACTTGCTTTCCTGGATATATTAGTTTATAACAACGTAGGAATATTGGACTGTGAAGTTTTCACATAAAAAAAACTTTTAACATGAGTATACTTTAATTTTGATAGTTTTATCTTTTGAAAATGTAAGTCCGTCGAGCTTGTAAAATCACAAGTATTTATGAATATTTTAACAGAGAATAAAAAATGCTTCTTGACAAAGAATAATTTGTTTATTTATAAGATAGATAAGATCATAAGCAACAGGTCACCAGTTTCAACGACAGTTCCTTTCTCGGAAAAACATGTTGTT
>NW_013702217.1:0-555 GCF_000517525.1 Limulus polyphemus | reverse complement strand
AATTGTGAACTACTCCAGATAAACCTTAACTACTGTCCCAAATATTTTGTAGCATAATTGTGAACTACTCCAGATAAACCTTAACTACTGTCCCAAATATTTTGTAGCGTAATTGTGAACTACTCCAGATAAACCTTAACTACTGTCCCAAATATTTTGTAGCATAATTGTGAACTTACTCCAGATAAACCTTAACTACTGTCCCAAATATTTTGTAGCATAATTGTGAACTGTTCCAGATAAACCTTAACTACTGTCCCAAATATTTTGTAGCGTAATTGTGAACTACTCCAGATAAACCTTAACTACTGTCCCAAATATTTTGTAGCATAATTGTGAACTACTCCAGATAAACCTTAACTACTGTCCCAAATATTTTGTAGCGTAATTGTGAACTACTCCAGATAAACCTTAACTACTGTCCCAAATATTTTGTAGCATAATTGTGAACTACTCCAGATAAACCTTAACTACTGTCCCAAATATTTTGTAGCATAATTGTGAACTACTCCAGATAAACCTTAACTACTGTCCCAAATATTTTGTAGCATAATT
>NW_013702216.1:0-555 GCF_000517525.1 Limulus polyphemus | reverse complement strand
TTACTGATCACGCATAATGTGAAATATGTTTTAGAAGATCTTGCTGCAGTAGACGTCTTAAACATTAGGCTGCGGAATAAGAGGGCACTGGGGACACGTGCCCCCACTTTTTTTTTGCAAAATAGTAAAGATCCTCTCCTAAAAAAAATTAAAAACTGTAACATTAAAAATTAAAATTTAATAAAATTGGTACAACAGCGTGTAGAGATTAAAAATGTAAGGCGGGTTGTAGCTGCCAGCATGATACGTTGATTGAATAGGCCGGACGTGGCCCAGTCGTTAGCATGCCGAATTGTGAATCCGAGGGTCCACGACTAGCGTTCCATCCCTGCGAAATTACCCTTCACTCTCTATAATAGTGACTGTGAACTCCAACGATTCAGTTCGAGCCAATCAGCGGTTTAGCCTATTAGTTCAAAATTAGAAACGACCAGTACAAATAACCCCTCATATCCGAAATATACAACAGCGCCAAACTATTGGCTTAGAATGACAGAAATCAATTACTTAACACCTTCTGTAACAACTGTTAATGTGTCTCGAAATAAATTATGT
>NW_013702215.1:0-555 GCF_000517525.1 Limulus polyphemus | reverse complement strand
TGTTCCTATAATGATGAAAAACAAACAAATCCCATTATTAAACCCCCAAATTAGTACAGTTATCATGAAAAATCTCATTTGGAAATTAAAATCTTATCATTTTAGAGATATGCTCATCGTACGTACAGCAATTATCTTAAGAACAATGGCTTTATACAAAACTTAAATTAATTTCTATTTGTCACAACTGTTACATTTTCCATAACAGAATGAGTTCAATACCAGAGCTAATCATTGATTCCCTGGATTACATCTAAAGTCTTATATCATTTGTTTGTGTTACACACTTTTCACTGAAAACCAATATTTCATCATCAAAATTGTTTGATTTATATTAATACCAGTCTTACTATGATGCAATATAACATATCTATCGCTAATGAAAATCGGGCTACACCAGCTAAGGCATTCTACTCTTAAGATGTGTTGTATTGTAAATGGTAGGTAAACAGCTTATCTAAAGGACTTCATATGTTATAAACCAACCAATCTGATGAGTTCTGGTATTGGCAAATATGTTTCAGTAACAGCAGCATATAGCAAACAAGGTTATTA
>NW_013702214.1:0-555 GCF_000517525.1 Limulus polyphemus | reverse complement strand
TCAGATTGTGAGTCGAGCACCCTAACCACCTGGCCATGCCGGGCCTTTGTGAAGTAAAACGGACTCCATGTATATTATATACACTTCACCATTATAATAGGCCTAATGGTATTTCTTCCTTTGCTGACCCAAGCTCTCCTGATGAGTCTTGAATAGGCGAAACTGCAGTCCACAGCAGAGGCTACGGTCAATCAAAGAATGCATTAGACCTCTACGTCACAGATTCTCTTTTCAGTTTCACCTGTGGTGAAAAAAAAATAAATCTTAACATATATATATTATCGGTATTGTAGTCTAGTCAAAGTTGCATATTGATATATGTGAAGACTGAGGCGGAAAACGTAGTCTAATGATGAACAATACAACCAGAGAAGGAACTAATAATAACTTATTTAATGAACGTTTCGGAGTAGATACTTAATGCTCGGAGCAACAATAATTGATCAGGGACAAATGCATTGCTATGGAGTCACGATTCGGCTCCATCTTACCTAACGTTTCTCTCTGTCACTACGATTAAGCAAGGCTTGAAAACTCCTTGACTGAATTTAAACT
>NW_013702213.1:0-555 GCF_000517525.1 Limulus polyphemus | reverse complement strand
AAGACACTTTATAAATAAGACATTTTATAAATAAGACACTTTACAAAAGAATACACTTTATAAAATAGAACACTTTATAAAAGAAGACACTTTATAAAATAAGACACTTTATAAAAGAAGACATTTATAAAATAAGACACTTTATAAAATAAGACACTTTACAAAGAAGACACTTTATAAATAAACACTTTATAAAATTAGACACTTTATAAAATAAGACAATTTATAAAATAAGACATTTTATAAAATAAGACACGTTATAAAATAAGACACTTTACAAAAGAAGACACTTTATAAAATAAGACACTTTATAAAATAAGACACTTTATAACAGAAGACAATTTATAAAATAAGACACTTTATAAAATAAGACAATTTATAAAATAAGACACTTGATAAAATAAAACACTTTATAAAATAAGACACTTTATAAAATAAGACACGTTATAAAAGAAGACACTTTATAAAATAAGACACTTTACAAAAGAAGACACTTTATAAAATAAAACACTTTATAAAATAAGACACTTTATAAAATAAGACACATTATAAAAT
>NW_013702212.1:0-555 GCF_000517525.1 Limulus polyphemus | reverse complement strand
CTATACTAAACAGTCTTTTATATTATGACAATACCAATTCGCTGAGAATTTTTGGAGCCAAGTTAAATGATATAAAATTAATATATATATATATCTTTAATTTATGAAACTTACTTGGGCCACGAACGGTGTAATTATGGCTCCAATGCGACCAAGACTCGTGTAAATGCCATATGCCGATGCTCGATGGGTAGTTGGATAGGCCTGTCAAGGAGAATCGTAACCCTGACGTATATTAATTTGTCTGTGCTTAGTTACATGATATTATTATAACTTAGAATAAAATATGTCTTGCTACCATAAAAATGCCAATCTCGTAATATTGAAATCTAATTTGAATAACTTCATGTAATAAACGTTTAAAGGCTTAACAATATTCTCATAACTAAAAAGGGTAAACTTTGACCGTTTTTCAGTGCATAAAGAATCATTATCAGTATCATTTTAAAAATGAGTATGTCTAAAGCAATAATGATATAAGATAACAATGCTAATAGACTGCACGATGTTTTGCCCTTAGTTCGATTTGTATTTCATGCTGTGATTGGTTCTAAT
>NW_013702211.1:0-555 GCF_000517525.1 Limulus polyphemus | reverse complement strand
AGGAGTATCCCCACCTTACAAATGGTTAGTAACTTGCCTTTGAAAAAGTATCCCCATCTTACAAATGGTTTGTAATTTGCCTTAGAAGGAGTATCCCCACCTTACAAATGGTTAGTACTCTGTCTTGGAAAAAGTATCCCCACCTTACAAATGGTTAGTAACTTGCCTTGGAAAAAGTATCCTTACCTTACAAATGGTTAGTACCCTGCCTTGGAAGGAGTATCCCCACCTTACAAATGGTTAGTAACTTGCCTTTGAAAAGAGTATCCCCACCTTACAAATGGTTAGTAACTTGCCTTTGAAAAAGTATCCCCACCTTACAAATGGTTAGTACCCTGCCTTGGAAGGAGTATCCCCACCTTACAAATGGTTTGTAATTTGCCTTTGAAAGAGTATCCCCACCTTACAAATGGTTAGTACCCTGCCTTGGAAGGAGTATCCCCACCTTACAAATGGTTTGTAATTTGCCTTGGAAGAGTATCCCCACCTTACAAAGGGTTTATAATTTGCCTTGGAAGGAGTATCCCCCACCTTACAAAAGGTTTGTAATTTGCC
>NW_013702210.1:0-555 GCF_000517525.1 Limulus polyphemus | reverse complement strand
GGTCAAAGGTCTCCAATTCGACAGCAATGTATGATCCCTACTTTCTTTAGGTATGAGAGTGAGCACTCCACGATTAAAAGAAGGTGGAAGAACTCGCTTTGAAAAACACTGATTAAGCATATACGTAAAATGATGACCAAAAACATGTGACTTTTTTTGATAAAATTCCACGGGTAGACCATCCAGTCCCGGTGAACGATTGCGTTTCATTGACCGTAAGGCAGAAAAACAATCAGTATAGGTAACGGGACGTGAAAGCTGTATATTATCACTATCTGTAAGTTTCGGAAGATCTTTACAGAAATAATCGTTCCCAGACGAATCCACATCAACACTTCCATAGAATCCAGCAAAATAATCGCGACAGTATCGCAATATCTCATCCTGTTTAGCATACGAAACGTTTCCATCCACCAAACATGTTAATAACTTATTAGAACCACGTAATTTTTCCTGCTGGTAAAAGAAACGACTCGGTTTCTCCCCTTGCATAGAAACACTAGTAGATCGAATCCTCACACCCTCAAAACGTCTGTTCAATAACTTATTAATGGA
>NW_013702209.1:0-555 GCF_000517525.1 Limulus polyphemus | reverse complement strand
TTTATCAGGTTGCTATGCTGGGTATTTTATCAGGTTGATACCCAGCTAAGTTTAACAGGTTGATAACCAGCATAGTTTATCAGCTTGATACCAAGCATAGTTTATCAGCTTGATACCCAGCATAGTTTATCAGCTTGATACCCAGCATAGTTTATCAGCTTGATACCCACCATAGTTGATGAGCTTGATAACCAGCATAGTTTATTAGGTTGGTAGCCAGCATAGTTTATCAGCTTGATACCCAGCATAGTTTATCAGCTTGATACCCACCATAGTTTATCAGGTTGATAACCAACATAGTTTATGAGGTTGATACCCAGCGTAGTTTATCAGGTTGATAACCAGCATAGTTTATGAGGTTGATACCCAGCATAGTTTATCAGGTTGATAACCAGCATAGTTTATCAGCTTGATAGCCAGTAAAGTTTATCAGGTTGATAACCAGCATAGTTTATGAGGTTGATACCCAGCATAGTTTATAAGGTTGGTAACAAGCATAGTTTATCAGCTTGATACCCAGCATAGTTTATCAGCTTGATACCCAGCATAGTTTAT
>NW_013702208.1:0-555 GCF_000517525.1 Limulus polyphemus | reverse complement strand
TTAGACTTATTAGAAGCTTGGTACGTTATTAGGGATTCTGTAACTGCTAAAGTTATAGACTTATTAGAAGCTTGGTACGTTATTAGGAATTCTGTAACTGCTAAAGTTATAGACTTATTAGAAGCTTGGTACGTTATTAGGGATTCTGTAACTGCTAAAGTTATAGACTTATTAGAAGCTTGGTACGTTATTAGGGATTCTGTAACTGCTAAAGTTATAGACTTATTAGAAGCTTGGTACGTATATAGTTTAGAAAACATATATTTAAAAAATCGATTTGGATCCTATTTGTAATTCTAGGGTTAACGACTCGTGGAAATTTTCACAGGCATAACTGATTATGCTTGTTAAGGGCTTTTAATACTGTAACACGTGATCAATAGCGGTGTCGAAGAAAATGCTAAAACTGTGGTTATTCGTTTGGTTTAGGTGCAAAACTACACAATCGACTATCTGCAACAATCAATCCCCGAATTTTTGTCGTTATAAGGCCTCAAGTTTATCGTTGATACTTTAGAACTGTGATACGACTTCGACTAAATTAGAAATGAAGTA
>NW_013702207.1:0-555 GCF_000517525.1 Limulus polyphemus | reverse complement strand
CACCCATCGCCAACTCTTTTACCAACAAATAGTGGAATCGACCGTCACATTATAACACCCTCACGGCTGAAAGGGCGATCATGTTTGGTGCGACGGGGATTCAAACTGATAGCTACCTAATAATATTGGACGACACGATACTAACTTCACACGTGAACTTTACCAACAAGCTTCAAAATTACTATTTATTACAAGTAATTACTCATTGTAATTAGTGATATAAATATACAAACATTAAAAGTAAAGAAGCAATTGTAAAAGTACACTTACTGAACCCGAGACAATAAGATTTGACTGGGGATTGAAGTTGCAGCAAAACACATAGTTGCTATGGCCTTTGAGAGTCTTCAGACATTTACCCTAAAAGCAACAACAGTTCAGTGAATCTTTATACATAAAACATTAATCCTTAGTAAAATGATTTAATATGATCAAGATTTCCAACATAATATACTGATGTGATAACACTTACATTACTGACTTCCCAACATGATATACTGATGTGATAACACTTACATTACTGACATCCCAACATGATATACTGATGTGATAACA
>NW_013702206.1:0-555 GCF_000517525.1 Limulus polyphemus | reverse complement strand
GGTTATATGTTTACCAATAAAATGCCATATTAAAGTAGGTGTTTACCAATAAAATGCCATATTAAAGTAGGTGTTTACCAATAAAATGCCGTATTAAAGTAGGTGTTTACCAATAAAATGCCCATATTAAAGTAGGTGTTTACCAATAAAATGCCATATTAAAGTAGGTGGTTATATGTTTACCAATAAAATGCCGCATTAAAGTAGATGGTTATATGTTTACCAATAAAATGCCGCATTAAAGTAGGTGGTTATATGTTTACCAATAAAATGCCATATTAATATAAGTGGTTATGTTTTTAGCAATAAAATGCCATATTAAAGTAGGTGGTTATGTTTTTACCAATATAATCCTATATTAAAGTAGGTGGTTATGTGTTTACCAATAAAATGCCGTATTAAAGTAGGTGTTTACCAATAAAATGTCACTCACCTTTGGTTCCGATAACGTACGTTCACCACCAGAAAAACACTTGCAAGCAAAATCCCCAGGATCGAAAAGGTAACCAAAATTGAATAGACTGTGACACTAATCCTTGTTCTTTCAATTACAAT
>NW_013702205.1:0-555 GCF_000517525.1 Limulus polyphemus | reverse complement strand
CCTTCTTTACACAAAATAACCACGACTTTTCGAAAGAATCAGACAAGAACACAGAAAAAAAGATAAATGTGTTAAAAGCAGCTTAAGACACGACAAACGAGAGTACAATGACATTGTACCTGATCACGAAAAAGCTGAAGGGAGGCTATGGAACCAATCAGGGCACGTCTGTGTGAATGACATATTGAAGATCTATATAAAGTGAGACGGAGAAGATAGAATGATGGAAATAATATTTCCATTACATTTTGGACAGATATGGCCCATCTGTGATGTCAGACATCCCTGAGGCTAAACAAGACCTAAATATCTGTCTTAGCAATATAGAGGTTTTTAGCTTCTTAGGTGTCTCCCTGGGTGGATACGAACTATATATATGAATTACTTTGGTTTCCAATGCCACCAGATTTCAGCCTTTGGGATTTTTTCATTGTGGGATTATTCGAAAGTAACTTGCACACTATTCTGGAACTCGAGGATCCAATGATTTGAGAGGTGTGTAAAATTTCCTAGGACACATTCCACAGTGCTGTGTGCTGTAATACGTCACGCGAT
>NW_013702204.1:0-555 GCF_000517525.1 Limulus polyphemus | reverse complement strand
CTATTAATTATATGCTGGCTAATTTAGCAGAAAACAATGTACAAATACAATGACTTTAACTACACTTGTTTGCTTTATTAGAAAAGAACCAAAACCTACAGATCTTAGAAACTCTTCTTAGTATATATATGTAATATCTACCACATTATGAGACTACACCATATCACAATTTACAACACAGTTCATTACTTTCATTACAGTAATATACAAGTAACATGTTATTGCAATTGTGGAATATGAGTTGTTTGTTTGTTGAATTTCTCTCAAACCCACTCGAGGGCCAACTGCATTAGATGTCCATAAAATAAAAATGGGATTGACTGCCACATTATAACACCCCAAAGGCCGAAAGGATGAACATGTTCGGCAACGGGGATTCAAACCTACTATTCACAGATTTTGAGTCGAGAGCCCTTACGCCAAGTCCTTATGAGGGATATGAATCTAACATAAAAACCACATGACATAAAATGATAACAAAACGATCCCAAGTGCTGTGGGGAAAGTATTTTGTAACTATATCTCAAGATCAACCACTGAATGTTCCTTATGAGG
>NW_013702203.1:0-555 GCF_000517525.1 Limulus polyphemus | reverse complement strand
GTTACATTAGAGACTAAATGACGAAACAACTATCAATATAATGATGAACTCGTTACATTAGAGACTAAATGACGAAACAACTATCAATATAATGGTAAACTTGTTACATTAGAGACTAAATGACGAAACAACTATCAATATAATGGTAAACTTGTTATATTAGAGACTAAATGACGAAACAACTATCAATATAATGGTAAACTTGTTACATTAGAGACTAAATGACGAAACAACTATCAATATAATGGTAAACTTGTTATATTAGAGACTAAATGACGAATCACCTGTCAATATAATGTAGAACTTGTTACATTAGAGACTAAATGACGAAACACCTATCATTATAATGTTGAACTGGTTATATTAGAGCCTAAATGACGAAACAACTATCAATATAATGGTAAACTTGTTACATTAGAGACTAAATGACGAATCACCTGTCAATATAATGTTGAACTTGTTACATTAGAGACTAAATGACGAAACACCTATCAATATAATGTTGAACTTGTTATATTAGAGACTAAATGACGAATCACCTATCAATATAATGTT
>NW_013702202.1:0-555 GCF_000517525.1 Limulus polyphemus | reverse complement strand
CCTGTCGGATATGGTGACAAATGAAGGAATAATTTTAGGAGTATTGATTAAGGAAACATGAAAAACGTGTGATTTTTTGGAAGAATATTAACTTTTGGTTTGTGATTTGATTGTCTTGTAGTGACACAGTACCTATGAGAGATGAAGCTGAGGTTGGGAAGCTGCCAAATTTCAAAGGAAAGAATTATTCATAAATTGCATTAAATAAAACAAAACAAATCATTTGCTCATCAGTCCCCCACCTCCCAAAATTGTGTCTTGACTACAGTACTGCTACTGAGTTTTTTATACCAAACTGATTTGCTTAATAGTATTTAAGAAAGAACACTGATTGAGTGACTCCTGTCATTTCCTTACTGCTTATCTGTTCCTAGACTTTTATCATCTTCCTGACTTTGGAAGTTTTGGCTTTCTGTCTCCATATTTCTAATCATTGTCATATCATCTACTTTTTATATTATAATTTTTACCATGACACTGCTCATCTGGCTCTTTCTTTCTCACTTGACATTATTATTACAGAGCCAATGCTGTTCTGACTGAGATTGCAAATTT
>NW_013702201.1:0-555 GCF_000517525.1 Limulus polyphemus | reverse complement strand
GTAGTTTAACAAAATGTTGAATGTAAGACACTAAAACATTGTGTCATGCGCGATAAAGGATACCCTGGGCGATAGGGCTAAACCTATCAATTATACATTTTAAAACATAAATAATACATAATATAGTGTGATGCTATGACTAAAATGCCAAAACAAAGAAATGTTACATTATTCATCCAAGTTAAATCGTTATGTAATGCTAGTTGGAGTTTAAGAAAAAATTGCAAAAGACCTTGGCAGCTCAAGCACCGTGAATTAGAAATTGGACAGATACGAGGGAATTCAGACCTATAACGTCTGACAAAGAAGGGGATGGAAAGAAAAGCTTAATCAAATATGTGTTTGATATATAAAAATCAGTTCTCTTAAAAATGTTAGAAAAAATCTTTCTGATGACATTAACAAGTCATGCACAGATAAAGTTTCAAAAAGTTGTCTCATAAATACCATAGTATATTAACTCAGGAAACTGATTAGGCAGAATTTCTTATTCCAAGAATATACTGACCCCCTAACACACTTCTATAAAATTTCAAACTTATTTGGCAAAGACGG
>NW_013702200.1:0-555 GCF_000517525.1 Limulus polyphemus | reverse complement strand
ATATAACTAATGTTTTTGCATTTTTGGGGTGTCTTCTAAGATAACACTGGTATAACTAATGTTTCTGCATTTGTAGGGTGTCTTCGAAAGTAATAGTGGTAAAAGTATCGTTTCTGCATTTGTAGGGTTGCTTCTAAAGTAACACTGGCACAATTAATGTTTCTACATATTTGGGGCGTTTTTTAAAGTAACACTGGTACAACTAATGTTTCTACATATGTAGGACGTCTTCTAAAGTAACAGTAGTATAACTAATGCTTCTGCACTTGTAGGGTGCCTTCTAAAGTAACACTAGTATTACTAATGTTTCTGTATTTATAGGGCGTCTTCTAAAGTAACACTTATATAACTAATGTTTCTGCATTTTTGGGGTGTCTTCTAAGATAACACTGGTATAACTAATGTTTCTGCATTGGTAGGGTCTTCTAAAGTAACACTGGTATAAGTATCGTTTCTGCATTTGTAGTGTTGCTTCTAAAGTAACACTGGTACATATAACGTTTCTACATTTGTGGGGCGTCTTTTAAAGTACCACTGGTATAACTAACGTTTCTC
>NW_013702199.1:0-555 GCF_000517525.1 Limulus polyphemus | reverse complement strand
CTGTGCCCCAAAACATTTTCTCACTACTAGCCATCTGTTGCATTTACTCCAAAAGAGAAAACTGTGCCCCAAAACGTTTTCTCACTACTAGCCATCAGTTGCATTTACTCTAAAAGTGAAAACTGTGCCCGAAACGTTTCCTCGCTACTACCCATCAGTTGCATTTACTCTAAAAGAAACAAATGTGCCCGAAACGTCTCCTTATCACAAGTTTCTCGCGTGAATATGAAGTGGTACAGATGATTTTATTTTCAAAGTGGATACGTTTTTTAAACACCCCCCCCCCCCGTATTGATTTTGGTAAAATATGTTCTGAATGATGTTGTAAATGCGAATGTTGTATGACATTATTTTTGTCCATTTGATGTTTATGTCTGCATATCGCCTATATTACGCATCATACAATAGCTGTAACTTCACTGAAATTCCCAATTTTTAATCTCACAAGTTTCATTATCTTAACATTCTGGTTAGTTAATAACCTATTACTAAAATATCCGAATTATTAATAGCGTTTTATTTTATTTATTTTTTTATCTCGAGAATACGTAAAAC
>NW_013702198.1:0-555 GCF_000517525.1 Limulus polyphemus | reverse complement strand
TATAGAGTGGCTAACAGTAGAAGAATATAGTTACACATAGCTACATAAATGATTTTATATACAGTATAGAGTGGCTAACAGTAGAAGAATATAGTTACACATAGCTACATAAATGATGTTATATATACAGTATAGAGTGGTTAACAGTAGAAGAATATAGTTACACATAGCTACATAAATGATGTTATATACAGTATAGAGTGGCTAACAGTAGAAGAATATAGTTACACATAGCTACATAAATGATGTTATATATACAGCATATAGTGGCTAACAGTAGAAGAATATAGTTACACATAGCTACATAAATGATTATATATATATATATATATACAGTATAGAGTGGTTAACAGTAGAAGAATATAGAATCTGTACGTACATTTGACTACAAAAGTAATGTATAGAATAATATAAAAATACCTCTCTAAGAAGCGATAAATGTACATACATGTGAGTACAAAAATAATGTATAGAATAATATAAAAATACCTTGTTAAGAAGCGATAAATGTACATACATGTGACTACAAAAATAATGTATAGAATAATATAAAAA
>NW_013702197.1:0-556 GCF_000517525.1 Limulus polyphemus | reverse complement strand
AAAATACATTGTTGTTCGTTTGTTTAGTTGTTAAACACAAGGTAAAATAACATTGTTGTTCTATTTGTTTGTTGTTAAACACAAAGTAAAATACATTGTTGTTCTATTTGTTTGTTGTTAAACACAAAGTAAAATACATTGTTGTTCGTTTGTTTGTTGTTAAACACAAATTAAAATACATTGTTGTTCGTTTGTTTGTTGTTAAACACAAAGTAAAATACATTGTTGTTCGTTTGTTTGTTGTTAAACACAAAGTAAAATACATTGTTGTTCGTTTGTTTGTTGTTAAACACCAAGTAAAATACAATGTTGTTCGTTTGTTTGTTGTTAAACACAAAGTAAAATACATTACTGTTCGTTTGTTTGTTGTTAAACACAAAGTTAAATATATTGTTGTTCGTTCGTTTGTTTGTTAAACACAAAGTAAAATACATTACTGTTCGTTTGTTTGTTGTTAAACACAAAGTTAAATATATTGTTGTTCGTTTGTTTGTTGTTAAGTTCAAAGTAAAATACAATGTTGTTTGTTGTTAAACACAAAGTAAAATACATTACT
>NW_013702196.1:0-556 GCF_000517525.1 Limulus polyphemus | reverse complement strand
GACACCTATTAAACCTGTAAGGACGAATATCAGTACATTACATTCATAATACATAATGTCATGGCTGTATCTATAACTCACAGATACGTTTATACGTGCTAAAGTATTCAGCGGACTGCTACATGGGACTATTTTTAATATGTTTACACGTGCTAAAGCATCCAGCGGACTGTTATATTGGACTATTTTTAATACGTTTACACGTGCTAAAGTATCCAGCAGACTGCTACATGGACTATTTTTAATATGTTTACACGTGCTAAAGTATCCAGCGGACTGTTCCATGGGACTATTTTTAATATGTTTACACGTGCTAAAGTATCCAGCGGACTGTTCCATGGGATTATTTTTAATACGTTTACACGTGCTAAAGTATCCAGCGGACTGTTCCATAGGACTATTTTTAATATGTTTACACGTGCTAAAGTATCCAGCGGACTGTTCCATGGGACTATTTTTAATATGTTTACACGTGCTAAAATATCCAGCGGACTGTTCCATAGGACTATTTTTAATGTGTTTACACGTGCTAAAGTATCCAGCGGACTGTTCCATA
>NW_013702195.1:0-556 GCF_000517525.1 Limulus polyphemus | reverse complement strand
AGTTATATATGTATATATACATATATATACGTAGAGTTGTGGGTGAAAATTTTTACATAAAATATTGTTCATTTCTTTACGTTAAATAGTTTATATATATATATATAAATACGTAGAGTTGTGGGTCAAATTCTTTACATAAAATATTGTTCTATTTTTCACGTTAATTAGTTTTATATATATATATATATACGAGTAAATACGTAAAGTTGTGGGTGAAAATTTTTACAGAAAATATTGTTCTATTTTTCACGTTAATTAGTTTTATATATATATATATATATATATACGCGTAAATACGTAGAGTTGTGGGTCAAATTCTTTACATAAACTATTGCTCATTTATTTACGTGAAAAATGCTGGTACATAATTACACATAACAGTGGGTTAAATTAATAGAGAGAATCCAAAAATCACGTGATCTGTATAAAAGTTTATTTGTTACATTAAATATACAAATCCATAAAGCTATCTAAAGAAGTGTAGGAAATCACTCATTTCTGCAAGAAGGAACAATTTGATAAATTACTGTTCTCTTATAGACTTGTTTGTTTG
>NW_013702194.1:0-556 GCF_000517525.1 Limulus polyphemus | reverse complement strand
ATGGCTAGATAGTTCGTAGGTTGGTAAGGTAGGATGGCTAGATAGCTGGTAGGTTGGTAAGGTAGGATGGCTAGATAGTTGGTAGGTCGGTAAGGTAGGATGGCTACATAGCTGGTATCTAGGTATTCTTTAAGAGTTAAACTTCTACTATTTTATTAAGTTTGAATTAATAGAATCGTTTGTTTGTGTGATTGATCCAACTTGTAAATCTAGAACTTATATTTTTGAGTCAGAAAGTCGTTTACCAAATTCTACAGGTAAAAGGAATTAAGAAAATGGGGGTTGTCACGTGAAACTACTTTCTTTGATTGTACAAACTGCCGTCCCGTGTTTTTTTCCTTCTCTTTAATGACATTTTTTATAAGTATCATTGCTATTTTAAACCTTATATTTTCCCCCTTTTAAGTTTATACAAAACGTAGCTGATTTCCCCTTAAAACGTGATTTTTGAGCGGTTTTGTTTATATATATATTATGATATGATTTAAGGGCAACATATTAGCTTCCAGTTCGGTTGGAAAATACATTTGACCATGACCATCATTTAGTGTGAATC
>NW_013702193.1:0-556 GCF_000517525.1 Limulus polyphemus | reverse complement strand
CATTCTTTCATCTGATGATACATAATGAACCAATTTTTTATCTGATGATGCATAATGAACCAATTTTTTATTTGATGATGCATAATGAACCAATCTTTCATCTGATGATACATAATGAACCATTCTTTCATCTAATAATACATAATGAACCATTCTTTCATCTGATGATAGATAATTAACCATTCTTTCATCTGATGATAGATGATTAACCATTCTTTCATCTGATGATACATAATGAACCAATTTTTTATCTGATGATGCATAATGAACCAATTTTTTATCTGATGATGCATAATGAACCACTCTTTCATCTGATGATACATAATGAACCATCTTTCATCTGATGACGCATAATGAACCATTCTTTCATATGCTGATAGATGATTAACCATTCTTTCATCTGATGATACATAATGAACCATTCTTTCATCTGATGATACATAATGAACCAATTTTTTATCTGATGATGCATAATGAACCAATTTTTTATCTGATGATGCATAACGAACCAATCCTTCATCTGATAATACATACATAACGAACCATTCTTTCATCT
>NW_013702192.1:0-556 GCF_000517525.1 Limulus polyphemus | reverse complement strand
GGAGTCCAATTTTTATCAAGTTGAATGTAAAACTCTTATTTTTTCCAACTTATCTCAGGCTTTCTTCGAAATATTCTTTCAGTTTTCAAAGGATAACTTAACTCCTAGTTTAACCATTATATCTTTGCGTTATCGTAACCACAATAAAACTTCCCGCTCTTCTTCGTAGAGGCTATGTTTCATAATGATTTTCAAAGTTAAATGACTTTATTTCCTGATGTGCCCGTATTGATGAAAGTGTGAAGAAAGAGGGACCTACTTTCTGCTTAGGTAGAATAATTGTTTGTGATTTATAGCTTATATATGAAGGTATTTAACACATAATTATAGTCACTAGGTGAGGCAACTTCATCGTCATACGATGATCTGTGGTTTACGATGACAATTTGATTTTCACCACTATCTCAATCTGCTGGAAGAAATAAGTTATCTTTTTTTCAACGTCCGTCTTAACCGTGTATTCATCCGATTTGGACCTTGAAATATGAAATCCATTCCTTTTGATAGTGAAAGATACTCGGTATTACTGAGTTGGAACTCTGATAACTTGATAATA
>NW_013702191.1:0-556 GCF_000517525.1 Limulus polyphemus | reverse complement strand
CGATAAAGTTACGTCAAATTACTTTGATTATTTTTTGTGAAACAGTATCTTAATACGGTTTGCTTTCTTAAAAAATTTGCAATGAAAATAGGTTAAAGTTATACCTAAGTTGTCGAACCTTTATCACAGTTATTTAATATTTTTAAATATTTACATATATAGGCTTCATGTTAATCAATTTTATTTTCAGGCGTAAATTTTTTTTTTTTAGTTATTACACGAGAAAAGATTGTCTTGAGTCACACTTTTATTTTCAATCAAAGTAATGTATAAAAATAACAATATATATAAATTATACGTAAAATTTAATATGCTAGTTAATTTTCTAGCTTACTTTTGTTTTATTTATCCTAATTATTCTAGTGTCATTTCAAATTTCTCTTATGAAGTTTATTGAATTAAAATAAACAAAAGTCCACCAAATATGGTTTGTTTTTATTTCTTGTTCTTGCATTCAAATAAATATATTTTTGTGTACAACTTGTCACATTAAGTAAAAAAAAAAATCTAAAATTCCAAAAGAAGCTTATATTATAAATGTTCAGACGAGAAAGAC
>NW_013702190.1:0-556 GCF_000517525.1 Limulus polyphemus | reverse complement strand
GTGAATCTTACACTGAGATATATAGTGGAACTGAAATCTGTGAATCTTACACTGAGATATATAGTGGAACTGAAATCTGTGAATCTTACACTGAGATATGTACTGGAACTAAAATCTGTGAATCTTACACAGAGATATATAATGGAACTGAAATCTGTGAATCTTACACAGAGATATATAATGGAACTGAAATCTGTGAATCTTAAACTGAGATATATAGTGGAACTGAAATCTGTGAATCTTACACAGAGATATATACTGGAACTGAAATCTGTGAATCTTACACAGATATGTACTGGAACTGAAATCTGTGAATTTTATACAGAGATATATACTTTACAATACACCACGTGATACACGTAAGAAATAAAATTTTGATCTAAATCATGTGACACATGTAAATATAAAACTTTACAGCAATCTACGTGATTTTAGGGTTCTTAGTGGTTAATCAAGACTTTAGTGTTATTTGTGTAGTTTAAACGTGTAGAAAGAAGTGTTCCAACCGTTAAAACTATTTAGACGTGTAGAGAGAGCTGTCCTAACTGTTAAAATT
>NW_013702189.1:0-556 GCF_000517525.1 Limulus polyphemus | reverse complement strand
GGCAACGGTAAGCCATAATACCGATCTGCAACAGTGTGGGGCCGTTTTACAAATGCTTGTCAAAATTTTATTGTTGGCAGTAGTTTACAAACACACGAGATAAAATCGAAACGAAAAATAAGAAAAACAGGTAGTTATAAGAATAACTGTAATAAATACAACACATAAAGGAAGAGGAAAGCAAGAATTATTAAATAGCTGCAGATAAAAATCATTTAGCCGAATAATTAATGAACCACTGAAACGTTATGACGTGTGAGTCGGTGCACTGTGGTTTTTGTAGAAAGTGTGGATGCAACGTTTCGCGAATAATCTCATCGTATTTTAAAACATGTTATCAATAACAACTTTTCATATATATATATTGTATCTTTAGGTTCTGAGACAAATAGTTTGGAAAACAATTTTCGATTTGTAGGTGTGTTTTCGTGAAAACGAACGCTTGAAACATGATTTTCGACTTGTAGGTGTGTTTTCATGAAAACGAACGTTTGGAACATGATTTTCGATTTGTAGACGTGTTTTCATGAAAACTAACGCTTGGAACATGATTTTC
>NW_013702188.1:0-556 GCF_000517525.1 Limulus polyphemus | reverse complement strand
TTTTCCGCGTTTTCAAGACAAAAAAGATGGAGGAGGACATTTAGAGTGTATTACAAGAGCTTTAAAAATAAGCACATTATAGGCTGACAGTTCACTCTTATTTCTAGACTTTCACTGGATCTGTCGGACTTTCATCAAGAGGAGAGCTGGGTATGAAATCTGCCGTTTAGACAATTAGCCAAATTGCACATTTACTTGATTATATCACATTATTGGCTGACAGTTCATTCTTATTTCTAGACTTTCACTGGATCTGTCGGACTTTCATCAAGAGAAGAGCTGGGTAATGAAATCTGCCGTTTAGACAATTAGCCAAATTGCACATTTACTTAATTATTGATAAATGAGATATTTTAATATTAAGAAAAGTAAACCATTTTCTAAAGTACCTTCTATGTTGGGTTATAGCTTTTGTATTCTGTAGTGAAAATTTATTGGGCTTTATATTGCGTACAAATAATAATAATAATTAGGTTATAGATACATATTAATTTGACAATTTTATGATCAGGTAGGATTTACATGTCTTGGGACACACGATACCTGTGACTTTCAT
>NW_013702187.1:0-556 GCF_000517525.1 Limulus polyphemus | reverse complement strand
CTTTTCTTTTGATATTTGAGCACTTAGAAGATCTTATTGGATAAGAGACGAGCTCTCTAGTGGGTCCGCGTAGGAAAATTTACAAAAAAAAAGCGCGCACACGTTCAAACAAGGATCAAAATCGTACAATTAATTTTTTTTATTCATGATTTACTGCTTAAAGTTAACGTGTAGGGAACTCGATACTATTAAACCAGCTACATCAAAACTAAAGATTACATTGTTTGTTAAGAATATGGCACCTGAGAATCTGAGTTATATGCACACATCGCTAAGAAAACCTTCGTATCCAACGTGACTTAAAGCACATTCTTTAAATTCATGACAGTCACGTGATTATGTTTTATAGACGAAGCACTGTGGGATAATTCCTGTAGTGTATAATAAATAATGCTTAAAGTGGTCTGTTCAGGCATCTGGCCTTTCTCAACACCCAGCCCCGAGCCTAGAGTTAAGACTCGTCTTATGTATGAAACTAAACTATTCATTAATATTGAGAAAGAAAATAATACAGTCGTATTTGAAATGTGCATAAAACTTTGTGGAATAGAATATC
>NW_013702186.1:0-556 GCF_000517525.1 Limulus polyphemus | reverse complement strand
GAGAGATTTCAACTTCTTGTATGACAACCCATCCATCCCAGGCACCATTCTAGTAGCCCTTTTCTGAACCATTTCCAACAATTTAATGTCTTTCCTAAAGTAAGGGGCCCAAGACTGAACACAATATTCAAAATGCTATATAAGTTTCCTACACTGTAAATGTATTTACAGTAGGTACTTATCTTTTCTCATATATAGTTATTCTAATTTAGTGCAGCCCTCTATATGCAAGACAATATTTTATGCATGCCACAAGCCTTCTATATCCCTTCCATTGGAATTGTCTGATTCCAATGTGTCTCTCATGCAAATCATCATGTGTCAACCCTCCCCCAATAAGAGTGCGACATACTCTCATGATGCATACGACTCCCTCTATTCAATTCTACTGAACTATCACTTCGAGTTTCAAGGGGGAGGAAGGGTTGGGTGTGTAAGAGAAGGTAAGTACCTATCGATAATAAATTTTCAGTGTAGGAAAATTATAACTTCCGATACAGTACATTACATTCTCTCACATAAATAGCTAGAATCACACACTGAATAGGTGGAGGGA
>NW_013702185.1:0-556 GCF_000517525.1 Limulus polyphemus | reverse complement strand
CTGCTTATCCACCAGGGGACTAATTATTATTTATTCAGTAAAGTTACCGCTTATCCACCAGGAGACTAATCATTATTTATTCAGTAAAGTTACCGCTTATCCACCAGGGGATTAATTATTATTTATTCAGTAAAGTTACCGCTTATCCACCAGGAGACTAATTATTATTTATTCAGTAAAGTTACCGCTTATCCACCAGGGGACTAATTATTATTTATTCAGTATATTCATACACGTACATGATGATCTTTCTAAAAGACTTCAGACATTAACATTTAAACATACAAAACTTCAATATTTTTTTATTTTTTTGCCTACGCGATTTTACACATACGTGTTATGAAATAGAAAGTAACATTTATGTAAAAAAGAAGCAATGAGTGCTTTGCTATGGTCATTTGAAACTAACTTGGTAAATTGAACTTTCAATCTGAGCGGCACCTCAATGCGCACATGAGTTAAATCGTAGTTTCCAAGCGTTTCACCTTGAGACCTCTTGACTGAGACCCTCATACAGAAGTTTTAACTAATAACCACTATCAGGTACCTTAATTTC
>NW_013702184.1:0-556 GCF_000517525.1 Limulus polyphemus | reverse complement strand
AACTTCTGATTAAACATTCACATCGATATATTGTTTTTATTTACCATATTTTACTCAGAAGTTTTTATTTACCATATTTATATATATCGATGTGAATGTGTAAACAGAAGTTTTATTTACCATATATAGATATATATATGAATGTTTATTCAGAAGTTTTCATTTACCATATATATATATATATATATATCGATGTAAATTTTTACTCTGACGTTTGTATTTACCATATATATATATATATCGATGTGGATTTTTAATCAGACAATTTACATCGATATATATATGGTAAATAAATCTTGTGATTAAAGATTTAGAACGATATTTAAATATATAGATGGTAAATAAAAACTTCTTATTAAAAATTCACAACGATATATATATATATATGGTAAATAAATACTTCTGATTAAAAATTCACAACGATATATATATGGTAAATATAATCTTCTGATTAAACATTCTCAAAGATATACATATACATGGTAAATAAAACTTCTGATTAAACATTCACATCCATATATATATTGTAAATAAAGACTTCTGTTTAAAAATTCAC
>NW_013702183.1:0-556 GCF_000517525.1 Limulus polyphemus | reverse complement strand
CATGGTTATTTAGAATAAAAACCCTTAAACTTGAGAATACCACTTAATAATTATCAACCTGAAGGGAAAATCATTAATATCTTCTTTTTTGTGCATCTACTGATATCATCTCAAAACTTAAATAAACTTGGGGCACAATTCTTGCAAAATAATCAAGGGGGCAACCTTAATATGGACAAGAAGCAAAGTTAAGAAGTAGAAAATACTGAAATACTGCAAAAGAATAATGCAGCACCAATACTGGGTTTCTATGTTAACATTCTGGATTTATCATATTAAGCATTACTCATACCAAAAGCAGTATCTCATAAATTTCTAGTCTTAATATTTTTCTTTTAAAATATCATGAGACTCAAAAAAATTAGTATTTTCAAGAATATCTAAAATGTTGAATAGGGTTCATACACATTTAAATATTAAAATCATTTTTAAATTAGTAAATAAATAAATCTTTTTAAATTTTCCAAAACAAAAAGAAGAAAACTTGTAATGCTTTAAGTTTACAAAAATAAATAGTTTTTTTTTACTAACCTGTGAGTGTACATATTTAAATAAA
>NW_013702182.1:0-556 GCF_000517525.1 Limulus polyphemus | reverse complement strand
GCAAAAAGAAAAATCGGTTTATTTTATTGTGTATACCTTTATTATTGTTCTACTAATTGATAAAACGAACTAAGGCTATATATTGTATTCACTAATTTTCTAGAAATTAATAGAACGAATTACATTTTCATATAACTTAATGTAAAATGGACCACTCGATCTATCTTAGCCGCCCCATCTACACTAATAAACTCTAAAATAAATATAAAGAGCTCAAAACCTCTTCTTTTCATTCAAATATTTATCAAGCCTTCCCTTTAGTAATCTGCATCTACTCATCTAAAGCCAACCTATAAAAAACGAACATCCCGTTAGAAAATCAAAGGTGTCTTAGCTGAAAGTGATCATACCCTGCCAAAATTTATATCGGTGTTCCCTTTCATTCACACCATTTAATACGAAAAAAGATGATGCAACAAACCAATCGATTCCCTTAACAACCTTAAACAACTCAATGAGATACCCTCTACCTCTTGTTTTTTTCTGAGAACCTGTCCATTATTGGTATCATACTTGTGGCTCTCCCGTGAACCATTTCAATGATTCAATGTCTTTT
>NW_013702181.1:0-556 GCF_000517525.1 Limulus polyphemus | reverse complement strand
CTCTTACACCCTAATACATTTGTTACCTGCTTATAGCTGCAACTTGTCTTTTACACCCTAATACATTTGTTACCTGCTTATAGCTGCAACTTGTCTTTTACACACTAATACATTTGTCACTCCTTATAACTGGAACTTGTCTCTTACACACTATTACGTTTGTCACCTCCTTATAACTGGAACTTGTGTCTTACACACTAATACATTTGTTACCTGCTTATAGCTGCAACTTGTCTCTTACACACTAATACATTTGTCATCCCTTATAACTGAAACTTGTGTCTTACACACTAATACATTTGTTATACCTTATAGCCTGAACTTATCTCTTACACACTATTACATTTGTCATATCTTATAACCGCCACTTACACACTATCCACCTCTTAACGGAAAGAAGAACAAATGATGGGTGTTCTTTTTCTTTCTTAACTTTGATCTAAATATTAACAAATTGATTTTTCTGGTCCTCCATTTGTGGCGGAGCTGCTGTGTAGGAAGGGGCATCAATGAAGAATGGTCGGCGAGTTCATTGCAGTAAACATGTTGCTATGAT
>NW_013702180.1:0-556 GCF_000517525.1 Limulus polyphemus | reverse complement strand
CCATTATTACATCTACCTCACTCATTATGATCATCTGGCCATTATTACATCTACCTCACCCATGATGATCTTCCAGCCATTATTACATCTACCTCACTCATGATGATCATCTGGCCATTATTACATCTACATGTTGATGATAAATTACATATTCATGATGATACTTTCCGTAATATTGTTCCTCTCGTAAAGATAAAACCATTTTGGACACAAAGACGCCATTAATCAGGAACCTGCTTGTGTTATCTTTGAAAGTCGTTGACACACACGCACTTCTCCTCATGTTGTTTAATATGGAATGGAGATTACCTAATACACATCATCTATCTAAGAGGTCATTAAAATAAAAAAACATATCCACAGTTGAGGATCCATTAACGTCTGAGGAAGAAAGAGAACATCTTTAATCAGGTGATATATTTTTTTGTACAACCCTGTAGATTTAAAAACACGGAACGATATGATTTCCAGAGTAATACTTACAGGATGGAAACATTCAAAACACGGAACGATATGATTTCCAGAGTAATACTTTCAGGATGGAAACATTAAAACA
>NW_013702179.1:0-556 GCF_000517525.1 Limulus polyphemus | reverse complement strand
ATAATTACAGTTTTGGACTCAGGATGTCAGACCTTTTCGATCGATGTATTTGGCCAATGCTCAAGGTCTCATAGATTAATTTACTCTAATCCTGCCTAAAAGAATATCAATTTGAGGGTAGGCTGGTAGAGATCCTGATGAGTACTAAAATGGAATCTGGTATACGCGTACCCCACGCTTGGTATTGCTGGCGCACAAAAATATAGCTAATAAATAGGGGGGAGGGGGGGGGAAAGGTCTCATAGATTAATTTACTATAGTCCTGCTTAAAATAATTTAAAGTGGCGCGGCTATTGAAAATTCCGTCTTGTTTATTATGATCACACCCTTAAAAGCGAGATAAAAAGAGAACATAATACTATACATCTGAAGACAGGAAATATAGGTAAGAAAGTTCACCTTTATGTCAGTCTTTGAAACAGGTAAAAAAGTTCACATTTATGTCAGTCTTTGAAACAGGTAAGAAAGTTCTCCTTTATGTCAGTATTTGAAACAGGTAAGAAAGTCCACCTTTATGTCAATCTTTGAAACAGGTAAGAAAGTTCACCTTTATGTC
>NW_013702178.1:0-556 GCF_000517525.1 Limulus polyphemus | reverse complement strand
TGTACTGTACAAATCATAAACATCATTACTAATGGATTTGTACAGTACACCTTGTTAGTATGTTCTTGGTTCCTTGTTAGTATGTTCTTGGTTCATTAGTAATGATGTTTATTAGTATAACAGATAAAAATCAGCAGACATACTTTTGATTTTACTCTCTCTTCTTCCATTTCAAGTAGCTTTTGTTGCTCTAATAAATCTGCAAACTTCTTCTGGGCTTCTCGATATTGCTGTTCTTCTTCCTGATGTTCTCCAAGCACCAGAGCCTCTTCCATTTCAAGCTGTAGTAAACAAGTATTTATAAAACTCACAAACAGTGTAATCTTTCATTAATATGATAAACTTTATCTACTTGATCTAAAAGCCTCAATCGTTTTTACAACATTTTATTTCTAAGTTTGATTTTCTCACCCCTTGCACAGCATCATTTTCTACATCTTCAATTTCTGTCAAGCGTTTCTTCAGTACAGTAATTCGATCGCTAAGCCTGGACTTTGTTTGGTTTAGTATATCAACACTACTAGTGACTTTCCAGTTTTGGGCTGGAAAAACAGAT
>NW_013702177.1:0-556 GCF_000517525.1 Limulus polyphemus | reverse complement strand
TTCATACTTGTGTTTGTCCATAACTGTTCCGACTTATAAGTCTGTACCTACCAAAACGTAAATCTTCAGGTTTAAGTTTCCTTCACTTACCCTTTTTGTTATTATTAATATTTATTATGGGAGCAAACCTTCAAATGGTATGCGTTTTACATAAAAAATCAAACATTGACACTATGCACACAGCTAAACTATTTTTTAGATATGTGCACTGGGTGTGTACTTAACAATATACCAAATATTATATTTTAATTTACTTTGGTTCTTTTGTATTAGTGTCAATATATGGCCCCAAACCTCCATATGGCATATTTTCCCACATGCCTGTTAACTTTGAATATTTCCTTACAAAAAAAAATACACATTTGTTTTTTTGGTGGAGAATCTTTAGGACAGGCTGAACAAAAGTTTATACTAATGATTCTGGTGGAGAATCTTTAGGACAAGCTGAACAAAGGTTTATACTAATGATTTTGGTGGAGAATCTTAAGTACAGGCTGAACAAAAGTTTATACTAATGATTTTGATGGAGAATCTTAAGGACAGGCTGAACAAAAGT
>NW_013702176.1:0-556 GCF_000517525.1 Limulus polyphemus | reverse complement strand
AATATATATTGAAGATGCTCGTACATTATAAACCAGTAAGTGCCATACACAGGAGCTTAATGTATATTGAAGATGCTCGTACATTATAAACCAGTAAGTACCACATACATGAGCTTAATATATATTGAAGATGCTCGTACATTATAAACCAGTAAGTACCACATACATGAGCTTAATGTATATTGAAGATGATCGTACATTATAAACCAGTAAGTACCACATACATGAGCTTAATATATATTGAAGATGCTCGTACATTATAAACCAGTAAGTACCACATACATGAGCTTAATGTATATTGAAGATGCTCGTACATTATAAACCAGTAAGTACCACATACATGAGCTTAATATATATTGAAGATGCTCGTACATTATAAACCAGTAAGTACCACACACATGAGCTTAATATATATTGAAGATGCTCGTACATTATAAACCAGTAAGTACCATACACATGAGCTTAATATATATAGAACATGCTCGTACATTATAAACCAGTAAGTACCACACACATGAGCTTAATATATATTGAAGATGCTCGTACATTATAAACC
>NW_013702175.1:0-556 GCF_000517525.1 Limulus polyphemus | reverse complement strand
GAATTGTAGTTACACTTGTCTGCTTCATTATGATATTGTTACGACTGGAGGCGTAACAAATTGGTGTCAGGAGTGGGATCGACCAGCACAATACAACAATACTGAAAGGCCCGGCATGGCCGGGTGGTATTATGAAGAACTGCTGGTGATCGAAGTTCTTTTTTGTCTCACTCATTTATCCTTAGTAAGATAATTCATAATTAGAAAAAATCTCAAACAAGTCCAGCATTAGTGTTCCATTTAAATCTTATTAGGTCTAAGTGGTTTATTTATGACAGTATGATATTAGCTGATTTGTTTCACCAACAATTCAAAAACAATACACATTTAACTTTAGAATTAACTCACTTTTTATAGTAACGGTTGTAACTTTAACATTTCCTTGAAAGCATTAGAAATATATTTGAGTTTTAAATTATTAACTTTACTAAATTCTTTACTAAATCTCTGAGGATCACTTCAATATATACTTTTAATTATAACAAATTCTAAACGCACACATATTCTGTAAGAGAGAACAAGGTTACATTATAAAAATCAAGTAAATAGAAGGAAC
>NW_013702174.1:0-556 GCF_000517525.1 Limulus polyphemus | reverse complement strand
GTCCCTAATTTAGCAGTGAAACACTAAAGGGAAGGCAGCTAATCATCACCACCCAATGCCAACTCTTGGGCTACTCTTTTACAAATAGTGGGATTGACCATCACATTATAATTCTCCCATGGCTGAAAGGGTAAGCATATTTGGTAGACAGGGGTTCGTACCCACGACCCTCAGATTTCGGGTTGAGCACCCTAACCACCTGGCCATGCCAGCAAAGGAGAAAGGAAAGTCCACAAGAAGAAGTATCCCCAAGCAAAAAACAATAATGGCCATTGCTTTAAAAAAAGGGGGTAAGATTGAAAAAAGAACAAACTGCCAAAATAAGACAAATGATACAATAAGAGTTAGGGCAATCATATAGAAAAAAGGAAGGGAGGGTGATTGGATAAAACATCTTATCACCGTCCTAGATAGCCCAGGTCTTTAGAAGAAAGGAGCAATCTGAAAAAGAAACCAACCTATCCCTATGGTACAGTGTGGGAAGCATCTAAGACAAAAATGTCATAGTGATGCCTTCCACAAGCACGAAGGGGAAGAAAATACATCATTTAAGGAA
>NW_013702173.1:0-556 GCF_000517525.1 Limulus polyphemus | reverse complement strand
AAATTGAAACAGAAGATGGAGTGTAATGAAAGAAAATGCTAGAACCTTTCCTCAGAACAACAACTTTCACTAGGACAGTATGTGAAGATTTGATTATATCTATATTGATGTAATTTTATAAAAATTATATCATTTTTAATATACAGAAACATTAGTTTATATCAGTAAACTCTGTACGACTAAAGAGCCCAATCTGAACACTTTTCACATGCAATACTTGCAAAAAGAAAAACATTTTTTTTTTTAATGAGGTAAGAATACCACGATTAGTAATTACTAACAAACAGCCACCTGTAGGATTGTGTTTCTGCTAGTACAAAGTAATTAAAAGAATGCAAAAGCCATTTTGCTAATTAAAAAAAGAACCAAATATCCCTCAAGTGACTGTACTAAAAACAGAGTAAACAATTTATATTCCTAACACAGTTTTGAAAATCTCAGACATTTGTTAGGAAGTGAATTTTTCCTTTAGGACAACGAGAACTTTGTCATGAAGTAACACTGTTTTCAGCTCAGCATTTAGCTCATCTTTTAGGGAATCACATTTAGATCAACA
>NW_013702172.1:0-556 GCF_000517525.1 Limulus polyphemus | reverse complement strand
TGGGGCTCTGCAACACACCACTTTGTCCTTGAATTCCTGTAGATGGGTAGCCTTGGGGTGGCCCCACCCAGGGTCAATCGGCTGGTACACTCGGGCTAGTGTCAACTGTGTACTAGTGTTGGGCGTTCTCAACGGGTGTCGTGGACATCGTTTCTGATGCTGGTGTTTGGGTATAGTGCTCACGAAACCCTGTCATTGTTGCAGTGTCTTTGTTTCACATTGTAGTGCGTCCCCTCGAAGGACTCCATGGCGGGTGGGGTCAGTGGGCATTGAATCTTTCTCCTCAATTATGGATTCCCCCCAATCCAAATGAAAAATATTAAATGCTTAGAAGACTCTGACCAGCAGTCTCCATCAAACAGTACACCTGTACCTCGCTTCCTGATCCTGCATTCACTGTCCAATAAATATTTAAGGCAAATGTCTCCCTTTTTATTCAGAAGGGCTTAGACGGGCTTGCTGGCTCTCCAAAGTCGGTTAAGAAGCTCCGTTCGGAGAGGCCCGGCGTGGCCAGGTGGTTAAGGCACTCGACTAGCAATCTGAGGGTCGCGGGTTC
>NW_013702171.1:0-556 GCF_000517525.1 Limulus polyphemus | reverse complement strand
TGTGCCACATAAAGATTAGGTACATGGTTTATGTTAATAAATAACTTACAACATCGCTGATGAAATCTGTGTAATCTAACACCATGTCTTCGAAACACTTTGCATACTACTATGTGGAGGTTTGTTTTTTAATAACTTCGTTAACTAGAATTCAGCCAGGCAAAAAGTAAGGTTAATAATTAATGCAGATTTGGTGTATGTAACTATATATGTTGCTGTTATTTAAAGTGGCCAGGAAGTTGACTGACATACATCAGCGAACAGATTCCTTTTCACTTTCCTGTAAGTCAGGAAAAGATCTGGAAGTAGAAGCGTAAAGCTGCGGACTATGCCGAGAACATGATGTTGGTAAAGTTGAAAACGGCCGATGTTTGTTTCCTTTCAAGACTAGGGTATAAAATATGTACGCACAGGTTAACTTATACTTCTCATTATTAATGTTATAACATTTAACATCTCAACCATTGTAACATTACACTTGTCTTAACCAGTATTTGTTAATACATATTGATGTTATAACATTTAACATCTCAACCATTGTAACATTATACTTGTG
>NW_013702170.1:0-556 GCF_000517525.1 Limulus polyphemus | reverse complement strand
TCACATTATAACGCCTCCACGGTTGAAAGGGAGAGCATGTTTGGTGAGATGGGGATTCGAACCTGCGACCCTCAGATTGCGAGTTGAGCGCCATAACCACCTGTCCATGCGTGGTAACAAACAAAAAAAAATAACGAATATGTGCCATATTACGTTACGCTATTCTAATCTATAAATGAATTATCACCCAAGCCACTTGTAGCAGGCTTAAGTAGTAAAGAAGTAAAATAATCCATTTGAATTTAATAAGAGAAGGGTTGAGTTTGTTCGTTTGATTCGAAAGTATGTGCAAGATTATACGAGGCCCACGTGCGCCAGCCGTTTGAAATTTTGAACTTATAGACAAGAAAGAAAGCATTTAGTCAAAAGCACCCACCGTTAACTCTTGAGTTACTGTAATCCAAAAGTGGAATCTGGTCGTTACTCCTATAACACATTTGTCGACTCCAAAGTGCGGAGTGCATTTTTTGTGGCAACGAGACGCAGGGACACCCAGCCCATAGGGTTCAAAGCTTTATTTTTGTCTATTTTGACATTTTCATTATTATGCTCGTAT
>NW_013702169.1:0-556 GCF_000517525.1 Limulus polyphemus | reverse complement strand
AAATAATCTTCACTCTCCACTTAAGATTAATATCAGTAATGGTGTTAAAGATAAAACTGAAGTAAAGGATAAATGTGGTATATATAAAATTTCTTGTACTTGTGGTTTAAGTTATATTTTGACAGACAAGTAGAATTTGAATAGAGATTTAAGTCCTAGTGCCACGGAAGTGAATTTCTGGAAATCAATTTTATAAATGGCACCACTGTACAATATGCAAATTGTACATGTAGGTTTCCTTGAGTATACAAATGAAATTTCCTTTTTTTCTTGTCTTCCTAAAAATGGTGGAGCATGTTCCACCGAAATAAATATAATTTTTAGTTTTACATTTGCTTTTAACTTTATACAATAAATTACCATGCATTTTTAAAAACTTTGGAGTCGTCAACCGATTTTACCAATTTTAAATTTTACGTTCTATTTAAATGAAACACCACCAATAAATGTTTCAATTGCCTATGCTACACCATTCACCATCAGTGAACTCATTTGTAACTGATGTATATATTAATACACATTACAATATACTGCATGCAACGATACAGTTAGAAAA
>NW_013702168.1:0-556 GCF_000517525.1 Limulus polyphemus | reverse complement strand
GAAGTCCTTAGCAAGGTAACGTGAGAACTATTTATTAGATACAATATTGTTGAAGTCCTTAGCAAGGTAACGTGTGAACTATTTATTATATACAATATTGTTGAAGTCTCTAGCAAGGTAACGTGAGAACTATTCATTATATACAATATTGTTGAAGTCCTTAGCAAGGTAACGTGAGAACTATTTATTAGATACAATATTGTTGAAGTCCTTAGCAAGGTAACGTGAGAACTATTTATTAGATACAATATTGTTGAAGTCCTTAGCAAGGTAACGTGAGCACTATCTATTAGATACAGTGTTTTTGAAGTCCTTAGCAAGGTAACGTGTGAACTATTTATTAGATACAATACTGTTGAAGACCTTAGCAAGGTAACGTGAGCACTATTTATTAGATACAGTGTTGTTGAAGTCCTTAGCAAGGTAACGTGAGAACTATTTATTATATACAATATTGTTGAAGTCCTTAGCAAGGTAACGTGTGAACTATTTATTAGATACAATACTGTTGATGTCCTTAGTAAGGTAACGTGAGCCCTATTATTAGACACAATAT
>NW_013702167.1:0-556 GCF_000517525.1 Limulus polyphemus | reverse complement strand
CTAGATCACACTGTATTTCCTCAACTACAAAATAAATGCATGCAAATACAGTCCGATGTAGCAGGCGCAGAAGGAATGGCAGTAAATTTACTTTTATCACTTAACACGTTAATCAGTAAAAAGCACCATGTTTCTCACTCTATTATTGTTATCTATGTGTTGTGAAAAACTAGAAAAATGATGCATATGTATCACCTGATTTACACATTCTTTGTCAATTTCTTATACTGTGTTACAGTACAACTTCCTTACTATGCTGCTGGTGCAGATCATCAGGCCTAATCTCGCTTGGCAAAACAACACAACATATACACAAGGTCGCTCATGAAGTTTTTAATTGCACATTTCCATCAATGTTTGCTCCACGACACTTAACCTCGGTGCTCAGAAAGCAAAGATTGTAAAGTTGTTTTAACATATTTGTTTGTCAGTATTCCCTGTCGTTATAAATAGCTGAGACCAACTGTTAATTTCTCAAGGATCTTATCTAATAAGCTTAATTGTCCTAGTGAGTTGTGCTCATACAACATTCCACAGAAATTCAACTGAAACTCAG
>NW_013702166.1:0-556 GCF_000517525.1 Limulus polyphemus | reverse complement strand
TGCTTCACTGAATGAATTATGATTATACAAAATTATATCAAAAATTATGTTTATAACTAAACAGATTCTGAACTAAATTTTAATTTGCCGTTTTTCTCCTTTTTCATACCATTCACATAGCTTGGTATTAGTCAAATAATTAACAGTAGGGTTAAAATAGTATCACAAATGTGAACCACTTCTCAATACTATGAATATTCAAAATACTATCAATTTCTCTTACATGTGAAAAAAAAACATTATTTCTAGTTTATTTATTTGCTTGTTAACATGTAATATTCTTTGTTTCACAAGTTATATCTCAGTAGCAGATTTGTAGATTCATACATGATCAAGAGTTAAAAAAAAAAGAAGACTGGAAAATATATTAATTTCTTATAGCAATAAAACCCAACCATAAGTTTTGATTCAGATCTAAATTTCAATACGGAAATTTGGATTACCTTTTTTGCTATCACAATTCCAACTTTGACTTCTATAGCTTCCAAGAGTGGATTTTTACAACTTGAATAAAGCATTCTTTCTTTAATGGAGCAATTGTACCCAGGCATGGAGT
>NW_013702165.1:0-556 GCF_000517525.1 Limulus polyphemus | reverse complement strand
GACTAACACTAAACTAGTTTATTTTAACTGTAATGTGCTGTTTGTATTGATTAAAGACGACTAACAACTAGTTTACTTTAACTCTAATGTGCTGTTTGTATTGATTAAAGTCGACTAACATTAAACTAGTTTACTTTAACTCTAATGTGCTGTTGTAGTGATTAAAGACTACTAACACTAAACTAGTTTACTTTAACCCTAATGTGCTGTTTGTAGTGGTTAAAGACGACTAACACTAAACTAGTTTACTTTAACTTTAATGTGCTGTTTGTATTGCTTAAAGACGACTAACACTAAACTAGTTTACTTTAACATTAATGTGCTGTTTGTAGTGGTTAAAGACAACTAACACTAAACTAGTTTACTTTAACCCTAATGTGCTGTTTGTAGTGGTTAAAGACGACTAACATTAAACTAGTTTATTTTAACTCTAATGTGCTGTTTGTAGTGATTAAAGACGACTAACACTAAACTAGTTTACTTTAACTCTAATGTGCTGTTTGTAGTGATTAAAGACGACTAACACTAAACTAGTTTACTTTAACTGTAATGTGCT
>NW_013702164.1:0-556 GCF_000517525.1 Limulus polyphemus | reverse complement strand
TACTAGCTTAAGCCTGTTAAATGTATTAAAGTCAACGATGTCTATACTAGCTTAAGCCTGTTAAATGTATTAAAGTCAACGATGTCTATACTAGCTTAAGCCTGTTAAATGTATTAAAGTCAACGATGTCTATACTAGCTTAAGCCTGTTAAATGTATTAAAGTCAACGATGTATATAATAGCTTACGGCGCACACGTGTTGCTGTGAGTAGAAATAATAAAAACTCATTACATCGACCAAAGTTAAAGTTGAAGCTACTGAGAAAAACCCAGAAATTCACGCATGGAAAACTTTTCCAAAGTTTAATAATGTAGGCATGATTGAGCGTTATTCTATTAGAACGAAATCCAATTTGCTCAGAACAGGTGTGGAAAAAAAATTAAATACGAACTAATCTTTTTGTGGGAAAGTACCGTTTTGAAACATGTACCATTGTGAACATGACACAGTATTTCTCTGTCTGGTACTACCATGAACACGACAGAATATTTCCTTGTCTCTGGTACCACCATGAACGCGACACAATATTTCATTGTCTCTGGTACCACCATGAAC
>NW_013702163.1:0-556 GCF_000517525.1 Limulus polyphemus | reverse complement strand
CCAAACCAAGTAGAATATGTAGGTAGTAGACAGGGAGTGGTGGGTTACCAAACCAAGTAAAATGTATAGGTAGTAGACAGGGAGTGGTGGGTTACCAAACCAAGTAAAATGTGTACGTAGTAGACAGGGAGTGGTGGGTTACCAAAGCAAGTAAAATGTATAGGTAGTAGACAGGGAGTGGTGGGTTACCAAAGCAAGTAAAATATGTAGGTAGTAAACAGGGAGTGATGAGTTTCCAAAGCAAGTAAAATGTGTAGGTAGCAGACATGGAGTGATGGGTTACCAAACCAAGTAAAATGTGTAGGTAGTAGACAGGGAGTGGTAGGTTACCGATCCAAGTAAAATGTATAGGTAGTAGACAGGGAGTGGTGGGTTACCAAAGCAAGTAAAATATGTAGGTAGTAAACAGGGAGTGATGAGTTTCCAAAGCAAGTAAAATGTGTAGGTAGTAGACAGGGAGTGATGGGTTACCAAACCAAGTAAAATGTGTAGGTAGTAGACAGGGAGTGGTAGGTTACCGATCCAAGTAAAATGTATAGGTAGTAGACAGGGAGTG
>NW_013702162.1:0-556 GCF_000517525.1 Limulus polyphemus | reverse complement strand
CTGTCATATAATCTTTCCAATTGTTGTCATATAATATTTCCAATTGTTGTGATATAATAATTCCAATTGTTGTGATATAATACTTCCAGTTATTGTGATATAATACTTCCAGTTATTGTGATATAATACTTCCAATTGTTGTGATATAATACTTCCAATTGTTGTGATATAATACTTCCAATTGTTGTGATATAATACTTCCAATTGTTGTGATATAATACTTCCAATTGTTGTGATATAATGCTAATTGTTGTGATATAATACTTCCAATAGTTGTGATATAATACTTCCAATAGTTGTGATATAATACTTCCAATAGTTGTGATATAATACTTCCAATAATTGTGATATAATACTTCCAATAGCTGTGATATAATACTTCCAATAGCTGTGATATAATACTTCCAATAGTTGTGATATAATACTTCCAATAGTTGTGATATAATACTTCTAATTGTTGTCATATAATTTTTTCCAATTGTTGTGATATAATGTTTCTAATTGTTGTCATATAATTTTTCCAATTGTTGTGATATAATGCTTCTAATTGTTGTCA
>NW_013702161.1:0-556 GCF_000517525.1 Limulus polyphemus | reverse complement strand
TTCATCATGCTCTACTTTTTGAAAGATATTAGAACTTGACACTTAGTACACTCGTCTTTAGGGAATCCACTAGCATTTTAAAACCAATAGACCAAAAACAGATAAATCATAAAGTAAAAAAAAAAAAGATTTATGTTAGTCACATCCTCACTTTTGAAAAGTTAATGGTTATCTAATTCAAAACTATGCACAGTCAACGTATTATCATATCATGTTCCAAATAACATAGTTCGATTCTAATAATATGATCTTACTTAAGAATCAAAATTAAGAACATGTTGCGTAAGCACATATTGAGTTGTTACTACAGTAAAAGGGAGGGAATGACACGGAAAACGCCTCAGTCAAACTATAAACTTGTAATTTTCCCTCATTTTTTCTTCACGCTATCCAATGTAGTCTTATTTTTCAAATATTAAGACCATTCGTTGAAAATATTTTAACGACGAAAAATCTAAAGGTGTGAAATCAGAAGCCTCATTGCACGTACATGACATGCACCACACATTTTCAAGTAAAAATCTTCTAAGAAATATTCCAAACAAGATAAAAACAA
>NW_013702160.1:0-556 GCF_000517525.1 Limulus polyphemus | reverse complement strand
CCTGTTAGCTACCGTCGTCATCTAGAAGCCGAACACATCTGCAACAAACCTGCAATTGGCTGTTAACGGAATAAAATGGTTATCTTCCCAGGGTGTGAACCAAAATGTTGTTAAAATGTAAAACTTCAATGTATCTGTATTCTTTCAAGGTACGGTATTTAGTTTAATGACGCCATACGCTGAAAATAAGACATTTGTTTTCATTTTAGAAAAATATATTTGCTTGTAGATAAGCACAAAGTTACATAAAAGGCTATCTGTGCTATGTCCTCCAAGGGTATCGAAACCCGGTTTCCAGCGTTGTAAGTCCATAGACATACCGCTGTGCCACTGGGAAGGAGGCAGGAGTAAATAAATATGTACGTGTGTGTGTATTTGGGCGCAATTAAAATCTGCGCTTTAAACATTTAAAGTAATCTCAAATTGCAGCCTGTTATCACGGTCTAACAATAAAATTCAGAAATTTTAAAATGTTAGTAATTTAAAGTTATTGCTAATTTAATCTTTTGCCAGTCTTACTAATCTCGTTTTCTTCGTCATTTCTAAGAAAGTTTGT
>NW_013702159.1:0-556 GCF_000517525.1 Limulus polyphemus | reverse complement strand
ACTAGATTAGTTTTCTACGAACAATGAAATAACTAGATTAGTTTCTACGAACAATGAAATAACTAGATTAGTTTTCTACGAACGATGAAATAACTAGATTAGTTTTCTACGAACGATGAAATAACTAGATTAGTTTTCTACGAACGATGAAATAACTAGATTAGTTTTCTACAAACGATGAAATAACTAGATTAGTTTCTATGAATGGTCAAATAACTAGATCAGTTTTCTATTAGTTTCTTCGAATGGTCAAATAACTGGATTAGTTTCTTCGAATGGTCAAATAACTGGATTAGTTTCTTCGAATGGTTAAATAACTGGCTTAGTTTCTTCGAATGGTCAAATAAGTAGATTAGTTTCTTCGAATGGTCAAATAAGTAGATTAGTTTCTTCGAATGGTCAAATAAGTAGATTAGTTTCTACGAATGGTCAAATAACTGAATTAATTTCTACAAACGATGAAATAACTAGATTAGTTTTCTATGAATGTCCAAATAACTGAATTAGTTTTCTACGAATGTCCAAATATCTAGACTAGTTGTGTTCATTTCTATGG
>NW_013702158.1:0-556 GCF_000517525.1 Limulus polyphemus | reverse complement strand
AGTTGTAATTAAAAATATTTCCTTGAAAAATATATGTTTCAGAAAATGTGTATATTAGGTACTTAAAACAGACAGACACAACTACATGTTGCTTCAGTAATCTGTACAGTGTGTCAGATTAATCCAGGTACTTAAAACAAACAGACACAACTACATGTTGCTTCAGTAATCTGTACGGTATGTCAGATTCATCAGACAGACACAACTACATGTTGCTTCAGTAATCTGTACAGTGTGTCAGATTAATCCAGGTATTTAAAACAGACAGACACAACTATATGTTGCTTCAGTAATCTGTACAGTGTGTCAGATTAATCCAGGTACTTAAAACAGACAGACACAACTACATATTGCTTCAGTAATCTGTACAGTGTGTCAGATTAATCCAGGTACTTAAAAGAGACAGACACAACTACATATTGCTTCAGTAATCTGTACAGTATGTCAGATTAATCAGACAGACACAACTACATGTTGCTTCAGTAATCTGTACAGTGTGTCAGATTAATCTAGGTACTTAAAACAGACAGACACAACTACATGTTGCTTCAGTAAT
>NW_013702157.1:0-556 GCF_000517525.1 Limulus polyphemus | reverse complement strand
AAAACATACAACCTTAACTATAATGAACATGTTCAATCGAGGAAATGTTCCAACTTAACAATATACAACCTTAACTATGATGAACATGTTCCTACTTAACAGCATACCACCTTAACTATGATGAACATGTTCATTCAAAGAAATGTTCCAACTTAAAAACATACCACATTAACTATGATGAACATGTTCAATCAAAGAAATGTTTCACCTTAACTATGCTGAACATGTTCATTCAAAGAAATGTTCCAACTTAAAAACATACCACATTAACTATGATGAACATGTTCAATCGAAGAAGTGTTCCAACTTAACAACATACCATCTTAACTATGATGAACATGTTCATTCAAAGAAATGTTCCAACTTAAAAACATACAACCTTAACTATGATGAACATGTTCAATCAAAGAAATGTTCCAACTTAACAATATACAACCTTAACTATGCTGAATATGTTCATTCAAAGAAATGTTCCAACTTAACTATGATGAACATGTTCATTCAAAGAAATGTTCCATCATTGTTCACACACACTAACAATTATCCTAACAAATAT
>NW_013702156.1:0-556 GCF_000517525.1 Limulus polyphemus | reverse complement strand
CTCCAGCTGTTGGCAAGTTTAATATACCTTTATATTTCGTGAACGTTTTTTTTTTTTTTTACATATAAATATGTACCATATTGTTTAGTGGGAATAGCTTTCTCGGTTCTAGTTTAACAGTTAAGTCCGAGTAGCATCAGTTCTGAGCTAAGTTATTTGGTAAGAAATTACGTTCATCATATCTTTGGATAAGCTTATGGACAGGAAGTTTGTGTAGTTGTTTATTCTGAGTGTGCTTGATTTTGAAGGGAATTAATGTTTCCTGTTAGTGTTACCTTTAAATGTTAGTAACTAATCTTAGTTCATTGTGTAATAAGAGATAGGAACGAAGATGCGTTATTTCTTTCGATGTATTCAACTTTCTTTACCAGATTTAGGCCTAAGTCATTAAAAAGAAGAGAGAGAGAGAGAGAAAAAAAAAGGAGGTGCTTTCCTTATTTTCAACGTTATTTATGCCTTGGGGCCCGGCATGGCCAGGTAGTTAGGGCGCTCGACTCGCAATCTTTAGGTCGCGGGTTCGAATCCCCATTCGGCCAAACAAGCTCGCCCTTTCAGC
>NW_013702155.1:0-556 GCF_000517525.1 Limulus polyphemus | reverse complement strand
TAATAATTAAGATAACAACAATACTACGTGGCAAGATGAAATGAGAATAGCTAATAATAAAAACTGGATAGATTAGATGAAGTAATAATTAAGATAACAACAATACTACGTGGTAAGATGAAATAAGAATAGCTAATAATAAAAACTGTCTTGCCACGTAGTATTGTTGTTATCTTAATTATTATTCATCTAATCTTTCCAGTTTTTATTATTAGCTATTCTCAGTTCATCTTACCACGTAGTATTGTTGTTATCTTAATTATTATTCATCTAATCTTTTGAACTGAGAATAGCTAATAATAAAAACTGGAAAGATTAGATGAAGTAATAATTAAGATAACGACAATACGACGTGGCAAGATGAACTGAGAATAGCTAATAATAAAAACTGGAAAGATTAGATGAATAATAATTAAGATAACAACAATACTACGTGGTAAGATGAACTGAGAATAGCTAATAATAAAAACTGGAAAGATTAGATGAATAATAATTAAGATAACAACAATACTACGTGGCAAGATGAACTGAGAATAGCTAATAATAAAAACTGGAA
>NW_013702154.1:0-556 GCF_000517525.1 Limulus polyphemus | reverse complement strand
TATATATATATATATATATATAGATAGATTAGATAGATGTGTATGAATGATTGTATACATATGTGTGTATGTATATGTGTATGAATGATTGTATACATATGTGTTTATGTATGTATATGTGTATGAATGATTGTATACATATGTGTTTATGTATGTATATGTGTATGAATGATTGTATACATATGTGTTTATGGTAAATGTATATGTATGAATGATTGTATACATATGTGTGTGTATGTATATGTATGTAACTGAATGATTGTATACATATGTGTGTGTATGTATATGTATGTAACTGAATGATTGTATACATATGTGTGTGTATGTATATGTATGTAACTGAATGTTTGTATGTGTGAGTTCAACTTTCAGTATAATTAATCATATGAACAAGGAATAGTCTTCATAACACTTCATTTTCATTGTCAGAAGTATTTTTAACACCATGAACGTGCTTTATTTTCTTAGTCCAGCCGCTTATGAATCATGTTACGATTAACAAAGTGGAACACGAATTATTAGATCGTCAAGAAATGTCGCGTTTTGGAACACTTTC
>NW_013702153.1:0-556 GCF_000517525.1 Limulus polyphemus | reverse complement strand
TTAACAAACGGAGACGTAACAATATATATTTGTATAGTTATTCTTTAATTTTATGAATTTTCTTAAAGTAAGTATTGAAAAACATAAATTAACTGTCCTGGGCTCAGCCCGTAAGGGGACCTAGAGCTCCAGCTATTTTAACAGAAATTTGAGAACTGAATCTGACAACGAAATTTGGGGAAAAATTCCTTATATTTTTTATTATAATAAAAAAGATTGTTTTTGCTTTATAAAGTGTGTGTGTGTGTGTGTGTCTCCTAAAACTTGTCCAAGTCGCAAAAACACCTAGTAACGCCAATGTGGACAAAGGTATACACTAGGCTATTTCTGCTGCCCCCGAAGAAATCAAACACAATTTAGCGTTTAACTTCTAAAACTTCAAGTTTGCTTCTGAGCCACCAGGCAAACAAAACTAAAATAAATTATACGTTATATGATGAAAATGAAATAATTAGATATTTATATATTTGAGTATAGCAACCTAGACAAGCAAAGCTTTATTTCCCAACCCGGTTCCTCATTAATGCTGAATTCTTTCATCAGAAATTTTGTTTGT
>NW_013702152.1:0-556 GCF_000517525.1 Limulus polyphemus | reverse complement strand
TGGCTAAGTTATACATAATATTAGGCCCGAACCATCCAACCCAACTGATAAGGTGATGTCTGATCGTAACATTGTACGTTATTTTGAGCGCCAACAATTATAGTTCTGTACATTGAATTACGAAACATCACTATTATCTGTAAGCAGTAATAGATAACACTCTAACTCTAACGGGAACATATGTTTCACCTAATTCTTTGGTAAGAAGTAGATTGTATTTTAAAGTTATAAAGATAATATAATTTGTCCTTTTTCTTCCATGGATTTTTTTTCGCGCTTATATCAGTGGATGATGTTTATGTTTCTGAGTCTACGAGGTTTTAAATAATCAATAATTTCTCATTAAAAACGTATATATTACGAATTAATTAGATGAACACGTTTTTATGTTCATTTTGTTTAACTGATCTTATTCGACGTATGTAGAATATTATTTAAATTATATTCATTTCTCAAAGTGTTCTAATTGGTATTATATCATATACTGGTCTGATTGATGAACACGTTTTTTATGTTCATTTTGTTTAACTGATCTTATTCGACGTATGTAAAATAT
>NW_013702151.1:0-556 GCF_000517525.1 Limulus polyphemus | reverse complement strand
AACCACCATTTGCAAATAACAGAACCGGAGCCATGATACAAATACATGAATAGCCACTTTTCAGAACAGCAAACAAACAAAAAACTATAAGAACCACCATTTACAAATAACAGAACCGGAGCCATGATAAAAGTACAGGAATAGCCACTTTTCAGAACAGCAAACAAACGAACAAACAAAACAAAAAAGAAAAACCGAAATAAAAATAATGAGACCTAGCGTCTTGAGAAACCGTAAAACCAACAGGTCATACTCCATGATAAATTACAAGCTATTGAGAGCGTAACTGAATAATGTATACAGATATATTTAACCATGATGTCCCGAGGACAGTTTATTCTACAGAATATATTCGCATCACGAGCATTAACATGTTTTTGAATACTGTGAAGTCCACGAGGTGGAGTCCTCAAGGCCTTTTTACTTCAAGGTGGTTTCTCAATAAGAGCAAAGAGCAAATACGGGAACATTCTTGCTGTAAAACCTGTTTTAACATACTTTTTTTTTTTATCTTGCTATATTCCATGCGCATAGAATTAATGAATTCCTAACTACA
>NW_013702150.1:0-556 GCF_000517525.1 Limulus polyphemus | reverse complement strand
TTACGAGTTGAGTGCCCTAACCACCTGGCCATGCCGGGCCAACATCCTGTAAAATATGTATATTTACAGAAATAGGACCCTTTTGCTCTTCATTCAAAATGTTAAATCAGACGGAACTGAAGACGAAAGGTGGAAGACTTTCGAAACGTCGTGTTGTACATTTGTAGGTTTCTACAACGGGCAGTTGCTGGCCATTTGAAACTTAGATTCATTAATAAACAAACTTTTGTCAAGCATAGAATTTATGATACAACAATTCCTACTATATATAGCACATATTACAATTTGATGGCAGTTATAATGTAAGAAGTCTACAAATAAATGTTAAGCAAAATATTAATCTGTATAGTTTTTGGATTTTGTTAGAAGTAGCTTCCATCAAAACTTTAGAAAGGAATTAATTTATTAAAATGATAACTTAAAAAAATTCACAATATGTGTTTTTTTTTCAAACTACTGAAAATAATTTTTTTTGTTTCAACACATGTATCGTTTCTGTTGAAGTTTATGACCAAAGATTAAACTAGTAACTTTCAAATATATAATTGTTAAAAAT
>NW_013702149.1:0-556 GCF_000517525.1 Limulus polyphemus | reverse complement strand
AACTAACTGATAAAGAGGTACAACTAACTAGTAAAGTGGTACAACTAACTAGTAAAGTGGTACAACTAACAGGTAAAGTGGTACAACTAACTGGTAAAGTGGTACAACTAACTGGTAAAGTGGTACAACTAACTGGTAAAGTGGTACAACTAACAGGTAAAGTGGTACAACTAACTGGTAAAGTGGTACAACTAACAGGTAAAGAGGTACAACTAACATGTAAAGAGGTACAACTAACTGGTAAAGTGGTACAACTAACTGTTAGTTGTACCACTTTACCTGTTAGTTGTACCACTTTACCAGTTAGTTGTACCACTTTACCAGTTAGTTGTACCTCTTTACCTGGTAAAGTGGTACAACTAACAGGTAAAGGGTACAACTAACTGGTAAAGTGGTACAACTAACAGGTAAAGAAGTACAACTAACATGTAAAGTGGTACAACTAACAGGTAAAGTGGTACAACTAACTGGTAAAGAGGTACAACTAACTGGTAAAGTGTTACAACTAACTGATAAAGAGGTACAACTAACTAGTAAAGTGGTACAACTAACTAGT
>NW_013702148.1:0-556 GCF_000517525.1 Limulus polyphemus | reverse complement strand
TAATTAGTGAACTCACTACACTCAACATGAATACAACAGGTACTTAATTAGTGAACTCACTACTCTCAACATGAATACAACAGGTGCTGAATCAGTGAACTCACTACACTCAACACAAATACAACAGGTACTGAATTAGTGAACTCACTACACTCAACATGAATACAACAGGTGCTGAATTAGTGAACTCACTACACTCAATATGAATACAACAGGTACTTAATTAGTGAACTCACTACACTCAACATGAATACAACAGGTACTGAATTAGTGAACTCACTACACTCGACATGAATACAACAGGTACTGAATCAGTGAACTCACTACACTCAACATGAATACAACAGGTACTTAATTAGTGAACTCACTACACTCAACATGAATACAACAGGTACTGAATTAGTGAACTCACTACACTCGACATGAATACAACAGGTACTGAATCAGTGAACTCACTACACTCAACATGAATACAACAGGTACTGAATTAGTGAACTCACTACACTCAACACAAATACAACAGGTACTGAATTAGTGAACTCACTACACTCAACAC
>NW_013702147.1:0-556 GCF_000517525.1 Limulus polyphemus | reverse complement strand
TGTGTGTGTGTGTGTGTGTGTGTATGTATATCTTATATATATATATATATATATATTGTAAGATGTGCTACTACGTGGTATTGCAGCTGGGTTTTAATTTTTATAACTTAATTGTATATTGTAAATTATAAAAAATGCTAAATCATGGCAAAATCCTAAGCCTGGTATCAATGCTGAAGAACCAGTTTCATAAAATAAAAATAATTCAAGCTCATTTCTTAAACTTCAAAAACAGTTATACTGAACGAATAAGATAAGTTACAATTGTGTTTGTATAGATGTTGTACTATTTAAGTAAGTTCAATGGCGTAACGATGTGTGGGACAGTTTTTCCAGGGCCTCAAGGGGTTTCTCAAAATCGGCATTTGAAATTTTGAACCTGAGAGAAAAATATTTTGAAAAGGGGAAAAGGCTTAATAGGGAAGGGAGGTCCAAAAGTGGTATTTGACATTTCTAATATTAGAATTGAAGGCAAAATATTATGAAACGCAAGAAAAGTTGAAATGGGGGAGAGTAAACACAAAAATTTCCTCAGGGCCCTTTGAGTAAGTTATAC
>NW_013702146.1:0-557 GCF_000517525.1 Limulus polyphemus | reverse complement strand
AAAATTACATTCACACAGGTGACACAGTAAAACGAAAGTTGAACTTCGAACATTCACACAGGTGACACAGTAAAACAAAAGTTGAACTTCGAACATTCACACAGGTGACACAGTAAAACGAAAGTTGAACTTCGAACATTCACACAGGTGACACAGTAAAACGAAATTACATTCACACAGGTGACACAGTAAAACGAAATTACATTCACACAGGTGACACAGTAAAACAAATTACATTCACACAGGTGACACAGTAAAACAAAAGTTGAACTTCGAAACAAATATCTCGTATTAAAATATTTTTGACGATCGAAAGTTAACATTGCCTTATAATAGAGGTCGGCACCCCTTCCAGGAAGAAGAGCCGAATTTACTGTTTTTGTCTAAGATCAAAACATTTTGAGAGCCACAATATGAGCTAACGGTCTATCCTAAAAACAAAACAAAAATAATAAATAAAAGAGTTCCCCATGTGGAAAGGGGGGCAAGTATTTCCTATAGGAATGTTGTTTATAGTTCTTTTTAGTACTGTAACATAATAGCTTCTGTTAGCTTGA
>NW_013702145.1:0-557 GCF_000517525.1 Limulus polyphemus | reverse complement strand
TGTCTATGGATAACAAACCATATAAGCCTAAAAAAAAAAAAAAAATGTTTTACATAAAGCAACTAAGTCAACATTAAAGAGACATGCTATTTGGTAAACAAACTAGAGATGGTGGGAAAGGTGATTCCAGAAGAACTATTACCAGAGGGCACTGATCACAAAGTTCATATTGCCAACAAGTTAATAACATTTGATGTGACAACCATTCATGTCCACTATTGCTCGCATTCAGGTGAAAATGTGATATGCAGCTGAATAATACTGTCTAATTTCCAATAGTTTCCCTTTACTTGGCATCTTATGCTATCTTCCAGGGCTGCAAAAGTAGTGTGCATATCATAGTAAATACACAACTTAAGGAAGCCTCAGCCAAATATATAAGCAGGAGGTGAAACTTGGAGACTGTGATGGCTGTTGTGTGTGAAAGGTCTGCTGCTCTGAAAGCATGTCTCAACAAAGTAAGTTGAGGCAACATCATGCATGAAGATTGTTCCATTTAAAATTCCTCTTCCATCGAGGGAAGAAATGCTAACATGTTCCAATATGGATCAGCAGCA
>NW_013702144.1:0-557 GCF_000517525.1 Limulus polyphemus | reverse complement strand
GTGAATCACCCAGATTTAACACAGTTTTACATAACTCTGGAGAAAGTAAAGGTAGTGAATTACCCAGATTTAACACTGTTTTACATAACTCTGGAGAAAGTAAAGGTAGTGAATCACCCAGATTTAACAGTTTTACATAACTCTGGAGAAAGTAAAGGTAGTGAATCACCCAGATTTAACACAGTTTTACATAACTCTGGAGAAAGTAAAGGTAGTGAATCACCCAGATTTAACACAGTTTTACATAACTCTGGAGAAAGTAAAGGTAGTGAATCACCCAGATTTAACACAGTTTTACATAACTCTGGAGAAAGTAAAGGTAGTGAATCACCCAGATTTAACACAGTTTTACATAACTCTGGAGAAAGTAAAGGTAGTGAATCACCCAGATTTAACATAGTGCTACACAAATCGATATAAAATATGGGAAGTGGACTAACCATGTTATATTAGTTGGCAGGAGGTAAAGGTAATGGATTTAATAGAAGTAAATAACGTAAAGCTACAAGAAAGGATGATTGCGTATCTTGCGTTCTACGCCGAGTAAGGACTACTTA
>NW_013702143.1:0-557 GCF_000517525.1 Limulus polyphemus | reverse complement strand
GCTTTTTGTTTTGTTTTTGGAGGGGGCTTTCATTTGGTAATTTGTTTTAAGGATAAAAATCAGAAATGTGTTTAAACCTTAAGATCAGATGTGATTTGTTAGCTTAAGTGTGAAAACGCTTCAAATAATAACTTTGCACGAACTGGTGTAGCTCAAAATACTGTTCAGGAATCTCACGTTTGCACTTGTTAATATGCGTAAAACCGGATTAACGTTTTCGAATGGGCAGAGTAGAAGTGTATTTATCATATACACGTTCTTCATACATTTGGAAAAAATCATCAACAGAGCTGAGATGAATTTAATGGAGATCTTCCACGACTTACGAGACCAAGATTGATAAATCCTTCGATTTACGATAGGCGAGGCATATAGACCTGTTGAATCTGATTTATACCAACATATAATGGGCCTTACCAAAACGAATGTTCAATTAAACTTTTATGGAACTCGCTTATCAGTTGCGTTCGTTTCAGTAGTTTCGTTAATTAGTGTATTCAGAAACACTTATTATAAATTCACTCCCGAATGCTTCAAGTGAAATGCTTTCTGGCGCA
>NW_013702142.1:0-557 GCF_000517525.1 Limulus polyphemus | reverse complement strand
TAATGCACTGTATAATTCATTGTACAAATTGGTGAAATATAATAGAGTAATGCACTGTATAACTCATTGTACAAATTGATGAAATATAATAGAGTAGTACACTGTATAACTCATTGTGCAAATTGATGAAATATAATAGAGTAATGCACTGTATAACTCATTGTACAAATTGATGAAATATAATAGAGTAATGCACTGTATAACTCATTGTACAAATTGGTGAAATATAATAGAGTAGTACACTGTATAACTCATTGTACAAATTGGTGAAATATAATAGAGTAGTACACTGTATAACTCATTGTACAAATTGATGAAATATAATAGAGAAGTACACTTTATAACTCATTGTACAAATTGATGAAATATAATAGAGTAATGCACTGTATAACTCATTGTACAAATTGGTGAAATATAATAGAGTAGTACACTGTATAACTCATTGTACAAATTGGTGAAATATAATAGAGTAGTACACTGTATAACTCATTGTACAAATTGGTGAAATATAATAGAGTAGTACACTGTATAACTCATTGTGCAAATTGATGGTATAT
>NW_013702141.1:0-557 GCF_000517525.1 Limulus polyphemus | reverse complement strand
CAATTTTAATGACATACAATGATAATAAGATTCTTTAATTAAATTTTGAAAATAACTAAAATGTTATGACATGCATTTTTTGACCTGTCCATCTTTATGCATGTGAAACACCAACACACATATTTAAAAACATAGATTGCCATATACATATATCTTAACATTACAATAATCCCCAACAGAATTTGGCTGAACAAAGACTTTGCACAGCTAAAATTTTCACAGCCAGAATTAATATTTGTGTTGTCACTACAGTATATATCAATACACACACTAAGACCAACCAAGACTTAATTCCAATAGTCCACAATAAAAATACATTTATTGTCTTTGACAGGTACCAATTAAGAACATAATATACTGCTATTTGTGAGTTGATCCACAATTACTTTAGCTGGCATCAGTGAAAAATACAATCAAATCTAGTGAAACTAAGACCATTCCACCAAGATTCATAACAGATGAGAATTAACACAACTTCTTCACTGTACATGGAGGAATTATATACACTTTAAGTATACAGCAGTTGAATTGTAGAGCTTTGTGCATTCTGGTTTGCC
>NW_013702140.1:0-557 GCF_000517525.1 Limulus polyphemus | reverse complement strand
CAGTTCAAGAAATGAAACCCTTAATCCAACCTTAATTCCAGTCCAAGAAATGAAACCCTTAATCCCACCTTAATTCCAGTTCAAGAAATGAAACCCTTAATCCCACCTTAATTCCAGTCCAAGAAATTAATTTTGGTTTTTGTATCAAAAATACAATAAATAAATATGTCAAGTATTTTCCCGTCTATGAAGAATGTTGAACGTCGTATAGCTAGCTGCGTTGTCGTTTTCTCCAGGTTTTGTATAACTTTGACATGGTAGATGTTACTATGTTATGACCAGTACAGAGGTGCTTATAGTGTAACACCGGCAAGAACGTCATCATCATCTTAAGTTTAAAAACTCGGTATTAGGGGAGAGGTTCTTATAGTGTAACACTGGCAAGAACATCATCATCATCTTAAGTTTAAAAACTCGGTATTAGGGGAGAGGTTCTTATAGTATAACACTGGCAAGAACATCATCATCATCACCTTAAGTTTAAAAACTTGGTATTAGGGGAGAGGTTCTTATAGTGTAACACTGGCAAGAACATCATCTTGTGTTTGAAAACTCGG
>NW_013702139.1:0-557 GCF_000517525.1 Limulus polyphemus | reverse complement strand
ACAAACAATCTACCTGTCTGTGTTTCAAACACCTCACGCAAGCTACACCAAGACTGAGGCTGCTGCAATGTTACGTGAGTTTTTGCATGGTCTTTGTGCAGACTTCGAAAATAATTAAGCCAAAAAATAACATATTCCCGTCTTTTAAAAAGTGGGAGGACGATTTGCCACACTTCAAAAAAAATGAGTACGATATGTCCCCCCCCCCCGATATTATACAAATCAAATATGAACACCTTGTAATGCAAACTCGAATTATTTTGAAATTCTTTTGCATAATTTTAAAATAAGTTAGCAAGTGTCTTTTTACCCTATTGATGCTGTAATGGCGAAACTCGGCTTAAATAAAGATAGGTACGTTTTTTGGAGTAATAGGTCGTCTTTTATTTATGTTTTTGTAATGAATACAACTATCTAGTTTGCACTATAAACTTTAACCTCTTAAGAAAGTTGTATTTAAAAAAACAACAACATTATACTCAGTCTTTAAGATGGTAATAAAATAAATATTGTTTGAATAGGGGTAGGTAATAAGTCTTTAGATTTGAATAGATTTT
>NW_013702138.1:0-557 GCF_000517525.1 Limulus polyphemus | reverse complement strand
GTTAATTGTTAAATTTAAATATTTCCGAGAGAGTGAGAGTTAAACCTTTCAACTTTGCTAAAATGACTCTGTTGTTTAATATCTCCGAGTCAGGGTCAGATTAAAATAGTAAAAAAACACAAAATGTCCTCTATATTTATTTATATTCTATTGGTTTATATTAATCGTCATCTTAAAGTTTTTTTTTATCTTTTTTATATCAATGTATCACATTAATCTTCGTTCCTTCGTCTGTCGATCAATTTGTTTGTTTGTTGTTCAGCACAAAACTACACAATAAGCTATATGTACTCCGCCCATCATGGGTATCGAAACCTGATTTTTAGCGTTATAAGCTCTCAGAGTTACCGTTGAGCCATCGGAGGCGGCTTTCGGTCAGATCAGTAACACTGATCAATTGTTCAGTATTCCTGATCAAATGAGTGAGAAGCTGATCAGTGCTATTATTTGATCAGGAGGTAGTGCCAATTAGGACTGTATATCAGTAATGAAAAGAAGATAAGTAGTAACTTTTAATATTGGTAATAGTAATGATATATATACTCAAGATCCTTTTT
>NW_013702137.1:0-557 GCF_000517525.1 Limulus polyphemus | reverse complement strand
TGCAAAAACTTAATTTGTCGTATGTATGTATGTATGTAATGAGTTTTCAAACACAGATGAATTATGATCAACTGAGAATGATCAAAAAATGATAATACATGCTTATTTTTCTTCCTTTGCTGAACCCCCGAAGGATGGAGGTGAAATTTGTTTTATCATGATACTTCTTCCCTATTGTAGCAACCTTCACCATTTACTTCACTCTGCCTGAACAGCTGTTAATATATGCATCAACTCCTTTCTAAAGACTGAAGTTAGAATATTCTGCAAAATTCTTGTTCATGTTCATTGATGTATTTCCATGGCAACAACATTACCACTTAAGGCTGTTCACACCTAAGGTCCTGGTTGGTACATAGTATCAACACCTCTCCTTAGAAAATGGCTCCTGACTTACCCAAGATACATTATGCAAAGGGTGTTATAGTAACCATACAGCTTGTGGGTGGGTATGATTAGATGGAGAACATCTTTCACTCACCAAATCTCATCTCTGTTCACTTTTTAAAAGTCTGTCAAGCAATAAGTTTTAGGAATGCTGCATGCCAACCTGTGTG
>NW_013702136.1:0-557 GCF_000517525.1 Limulus polyphemus | reverse complement strand
AATCTAGCTACAAAATTTTACACATACTGTCATAAATTCAACTGATAAGCTCAGGGTAAAATTTTATTTATATATATATATATATATATACACTCTTTACTACAAGCTCAATACAGCTATATAATAATTAAAATGTAATGTTAAATATATCAAGCTCACAAATACAGCTTGTAATGAAAATATGAACTACTAAGACTTCAGTAGTGGAGGTGTTTTGACAATGAGAAATGCACAACAATGAGCCTCATGTGACTTTATATAGCAGCTAAATGGATTTCAATAATATGATTTTAATGATTAAATATTTTTTATTTTATGTACGTTCAAAAATGACACATGAACAAGATCAGTTAAGAGCAGCCTATATTTTTAAGATGACTTTCTTCAAGTTGCTATCAGACTGTTGCTATCCATGACCTACACATACATGTTGCACATCAAACCAACTTTATTAACCCTGGTCATTCCCATGACATATGAATGAAAATTTCATTTAAAGTTTAACACATTGGTAAAGCAAGAGAAGATTTAATTCCAGCACAAAAATAAAAATAAGG
>NW_013702135.1:0-557 GCF_000517525.1 Limulus polyphemus | reverse complement strand
GGTTTAAAAAAGGTTCGTCCATCTACGAACACATTGTATGTTATAGTGAATTTATCTGGTTTAAGATAGGTTCGTACAAATACGAACACATTGTATGTTATAGTGAATTTATCTGGTTTAAGATAGGTTCGTACAAATACGAACACATTGTATGTTATAGTGAATTTATCTGGTTTAAGATAGGTTCGTACATATACGAACACATTGTATGTTATAGTCAAGGTGTCTCAACCTCCAAGTTGTCCATGATATTATATAAACATCTCAACCTTCATGTTGTCCATAGTATTGTATAATATGTATGCATATCCATCAGCAAACTTTCAATAATATTATTTATTATTAAACATCTCCACCTTCAAGTTGTCCATTATATTATATATAAACATCTTAACCTTCAAGTTGTCCATTATATTATATATAAACATCTTAACCTCCAAGTTGTCCATAATATAATATATAAACATCTTAACCTCCAAGTTGTCCATAATGTAATATATAAACATCTTAAACTCCAAGTTGTCCATAATGTTATTATTATTAGTTGATATAAAGAA
>NW_013702134.1:0-557 GCF_000517525.1 Limulus polyphemus | reverse complement strand
CTTAAGGAGAACCTTGTAATAATGTGTTATGACTTTCAATTATTCCTGTTACTACGGTGAACTTTACAAAATTTTCATAGATTTTATATCAACAGGAATATAACAATGATTTACACTAATTTAAATGAACCACAATTGTATGAAAGTTAATTTAATACTTGTAATCCATATATGTTGTGTTATTTGTAAATATCACATGTTATTATGCTGTCAGCTTGTCAGGGGATAGATAAGATAGAAGATGTCCCTAAGATAGAATTGAAAAACACTGTTCAAACTGTAAGATGGATGCTACTGATATTTCTTTACCTGTCTAAACGATTACACCTTCAAGAAGCTGGACTATGTATATATATCTTTGTGTGTTATATTTATAAAATTATATTTAAACGACAAAAATGTGAGTTCTAGATCAAAAACAGGAAGTGGTAACCCGGAAGTGGAAAATAATTTCCTATTGTACCATCAGATATTGAGAGTTTCGTGAATGTATTGTTATGTAAAGTTCAGTGACACAAAATATGTTCTTCATTCTCAGAGTTAATGTATAGTGGACG
>NW_013702133.1:0-557 GCF_000517525.1 Limulus polyphemus | reverse complement strand
TATATATATATATATATATGTATTTTGCTGATTTCATTATTTGTGTTGTTTCCTTTATTGTTTTTCTCTTTTTTTTCCCTTCTTTTACAGTAGTTTTCTTCGGTTAACTTCGTCTGACTACTTCTCGTCCCTCAATCTGCAATATTTGTTTATTTCCTTCCTTAACGTTTCACCTGCAGCTTTGACCTCGTCTGATTGGTTCTCACCTGCAGCTTTGACCTCGTCTGATTGGTTCAACCGCTTTCTAATTTTTTAATTGCGTCTGTCATAATGAGTTCATAATTAGACATTTTTCTGCTAACCACTCCAACTGTCTGTCTTTTATATTAACTTTAAACATCTGGCTTTAGATTTAAATCTACGTTTATATAGTTTTTATTTCGCATCTTTTTGGTTCTGTTTCTCTTCCTGTCAAAATTATTTAAATCTCAATTTTATATAAATATACTCCCCTTCTTTCGTAAGTATTTTATTGCCTAGTTTTATGAGTTTTAATTACATTAACTGCCTTGTTTAGTTTTAATTACATTAACTGCCTTGTTTAGTCTTAATTATAT
>NW_013702132.1:0-557 GCF_000517525.1 Limulus polyphemus | reverse complement strand
ACTTGTGATCACGCTGTGTACAACTTAGATCTGAGTAGTCTTCTAAAGCTTGCTTGGTTTCTTGAGTTCCATAGAAAGGTCTACATTTCTTAAGAAAATGCAGAACAGGCTCCTGTTGTTGATGGTGGATTACATCGTTCTTCTGGTTGTGAAAGGTCTACATTTCTTAAGAAAATGCAGAACAGGCTCCTGTTGTTGATGGTGGATTACATCGTTCTTCTGGTTGTGAATTCCATGGTAGACATAAGTATTTATAATCTTTTTTGAATGAAATTCCGCCTCGTCGAAGTCGTCTAGTTTTCTCCGCTACACTTCTCGCATCCGTCTTAAACTACCTGATGAACTAGCAATCTTTGCGAATGGTAACCGAGTTGGGCAGTAATGTCGATGACATATCTGAGTTGGCTTGTATTTCGGTACGAACTCCTTTACATGTGTGCGTGATTTCTTCTTGACATGTCTGACTTGGCTTGTATTTCGGTACAACACCTTTACATGTGTGCGTGATTTCTTCTTGACATGTCTGACTTGGCTTGTATATCGGTACGAACTCCTTT
>NW_013702131.1:0-557 GCF_000517525.1 Limulus polyphemus | reverse complement strand
AAATAGGCTATCTCTTTATCATTGTTTAAATAGGCTATCTCTTTATCGTTTTTAAATAGTCTATCTCTTTATCGTTATTTAAATAGGCTATCTCTATCATTGTTTAAGCTTGTCATTCTTTTGTTGTCTTTTCTTCTTTTATCGTAAACGATAATTCATATGAACAGCAATAACCAACACTATTACAACAGTGGGTCATAATAATAACCAGCACTATTACAACAGTAAGTCATAATAATAACCAGCACTATTACAACACTAGGTCATAATAATAACCAGCACCATTAAAACAGTAGCTCATAATAATAACCAGCACTATTACAACAGTGGGTCATGATAATAACCAGCACTATTACAACAGTGGGTCATAATAATAACCAGCACTATTACAACTGTGGGTCATAATAATAACCAGCACTATTACAACAGTGGGTCATAATAATAACCAGCACTATTACAACAGTAGGTCATAATAATAACCAGCAGTACTACAACAGTAGGTCCTCACAATAACCAGCACTATTACAACAGTGGGTCTTCACGATAACCATCACTGA
>NW_013702130.1:0-557 GCF_000517525.1 Limulus polyphemus | reverse complement strand
ATACAGTTCTAGTCCTTATGACTATATCTCATTAGATTAATACAGTGGCATTGATAAAACAGGAGAGTTTGTATGAACCATACAGTTCTAGTGTCCTTATGGCTGTATCTCATTATATTAATACAGTGGCATTGATAAAACAGGAGAGTTTGTATGAACCATACAGTTCTAGTCCTTATGAGTGTATCTCGTTATATTAATACAGTGGCATTGATAAAACAGGAGAGTTTGTATGAACCATACAGTTCTAGTCCTTATGACTGTATCTCATTATATTAACACAGTGGCATTGATAAAACAGGAGAGTTTGTATGAACCATACAGTTCTAGTCCTTATGACTGTATCTCGATTATATTAACTGTTCCAATCTCTTGTGCTTGCTCAAAAGATAGTGGGGAAAGTAGTCCAAATAATTGTGACAGAAATATAGTTAACAAGAATAATTGGTTTCAACCAGTGTTTTTGTCAGTTCTATACAATGTGTGGCGAGATGGGTAAAAACACTAGTAGTTAATCTAATACAGACCCCACCTATAATAGTGAATCTAATACAGAC
>NW_013702129.1:0-557 GCF_000517525.1 Limulus polyphemus | reverse complement strand
AAGTCCGCAGACATACCGCTGTGCTACTGGGAGCTGTCTCCTAGACATATAAGTAAAAATGACAATTCAGAATAATATCATAATGATTTCAGTAATAAATATGTATCGTACCGTTTCAAAATCTAATAGCCTGTCTTTAAGAGCACTGTTATCATAAATGTACTGTTTTGATGTAATATCCAAGAAATTCAACTCAATTTGATTTTAGTGTATCGAAATTTGTGTATAAAATTATTTTCATTGTACTGTATTTGCAAACTCATGTTGAGAAGAAAAAAACTTCTATTTCAAATTAGTTGAATTTGAACAAGTTTTAGTTGAATTAAAAGCGTCTATTATATAGTGTCGTTTAAACAAAAATAAAGTTGTATTTTTTAAATTTTTTTTCTATCAAAATAAACTATTTTATGAGTTTTTAAAGAAATACTGATATTTTGTTCAATGTTTTGTTAATAAAAAAACAACTACATGGGTTAGAAAATTCTTCGTAATTTATCAGGTCGTCAAGACATTAATGTCGCGTTTTGGAACACTTTCATTAACCACCCCCCCCCAAA
>NW_013702128.1:0-557 GCF_000517525.1 Limulus polyphemus | reverse complement strand
CAATAAGTTATAGCTGTCCCCACAAGAGAGATTGTCGACGCATCAAATAAGTTATAGCTGTCCCCACAAGAGAGATTGTCGACGCATCAAATAAGTTATAGCTGTCCCCACAAGAGAGATTGTCGACGCATCAAATAAGTTATAGCTGTCCCCACAAGAGAGATTGTCGACGCATCAAATAAGTTATAGCTGTCCCCACAAGAGAGATTGTCGACGCATCAAATAAGTTATAGCTGTCCCCACAAGAGATTGTCGACGCATCAAATAAGTTATAGCTGTCCCCACAAGAGAGATTGAAAATCAACTTCGTTTCCAGGCGGGGATCACGGAAGATGAACGTAAAGCGTACGTAATATCACTCATTGCAAACTAGCCAATTTCTTAACAAAAAGCGCGAGCTTCTTTTTGGAACCGCCCAAGCAGTTCAAACATCATTTGTGTTCATTAGCGCGAGAAACTACCGCTGTAAAATAAGTCTCCTTTTAAAATGTTATTTCTTATATAGTTGTTCTAGAATAAAAACATAGTGAATACGTTAAATACGCAAAAAAAAAAAA
>NW_013702127.1:0-557 GCF_000517525.1 Limulus polyphemus | reverse complement strand
CAAGAAGGAAGTAGTTCCAATGTCGGGCAGTAATAGTGCGTAACCATGGCCACTAGGCTGAGTACGACTGATAAGAAGGAAGCAGTTCCAATGTCGGTCAGCAATAGTGCGTAACCATGGCCACTAGTCAGAGTACGACTGATAAGAAGGAAGTAGTTCCAAGAGCAGCATGGAACCTGGTTATTATTATTTTCGTAATTCCGATCGAACTCTGTGACGGATTGAATGAAAAAAGCATACAAGATTAATGGGATAAAATAAAAATACAAATGTCTTAAGTTAATTTAAAGCAAATTTCTCCTAAACTTCATTAGCTGCCACACTTTTAAACTTTAGAAAAAACAAGTATCGCATAAAAATATATTAATTAATCTAGTCAAAACGAGTGGAAAACAAACTAGCAAAACGGACAAAAACACTTTTCGGTTATTTTATTTATTTTTTTTGGTACTTTACATAACATTTCTTAAATCAAGATAAGAAGTCGTGTAAATCATTGGAGAATAGATGGCGAATACTTGTGTAAGTGTACGTGTATTTAATCGTATAGAGGTGAA
>NW_013702126.1:0-557 GCF_000517525.1 Limulus polyphemus | reverse complement strand
TAATATGTATCAATAATTCAAATGTCATTTACTAATATACTATCAAAGATGGAAGCTGTTTTCAAAAGCACAATCTCCATAAACTTGTAAATTATGAAACATCAACTTCTAAAACCATTCATATAATATCAGTTATTATAAGTTCAAGCAAATATATTAATACTAAGTAAGTGATAAAGTTTAATGAGTTTTTTTCTAATTCAATATGTACAATTTCAAAATTCAAATCTTCGACATATCCTTTTTCTGGCTGAAAATACTAATGTTTCTTATGAAGGAAGCAGCTGTTTTCAATTTCAACAAAAGAGTTACCAGAAAAACACATAAAGAAGAAAAAAATGGAAAATGATATATTAAAAATACTTTTCGCTTTGCTGTCCAAAACAACAACAACAAAAACAACGCTTTATCGACACAGAAGTTCACTGCTCACCTAGCTCCAATACAATTGGTATGGATACATCGTCTATCTCTAACATATTTTAAACTGCATGACGCGGGTAAATTATTGACTCAATAATATGTGAAAGAGAATAAAAAAAAATTATCCGATTTTC
>NW_013702125.1:0-557 GCF_000517525.1 Limulus polyphemus | reverse complement strand
GGAAAGTAAGTGTCGATCGCAAATTAAAGGAGTCTTAGTGATACACATTAAAACGAGGAAGATTGGTGTCTGTCGCGAATAACTGAAAAAATTTAATGTAACCGAAAAAAAACACAACAAAAGATATACAGTGACACACATCGAGCGATGAAACATCGAGAAAATGTAACTTTGAACCCTATCATCTCTCTTTCACTAGACAAAGTTGGTAAATAACGTGAGGTAACACTCGATAGAACTCATTTTGTTTTTCGGGATATACAAAGGTGTAATATTCAATAGCAAGTCTAATATAATGAGAAATTTTATATTATTGGAAGATGCGAACTACAAGTTGTAAATCTCGCTAATAATAAGTAAATTTTATATTATTGGAAGATGTTAACTACAAGTTGTAAATCTCGCTAATAATAAGAAATTTTATATTATTGGAAGATGTGAACTACAAGTTGTAAATCTCGCTAATAATAATGAGAAATTTTATATTATTGGAAGATGTGAACTACAAGTTGTAAATCTCGCTGATAATGAAAAATTTTATATTTTTGGAAGATGCG
>NW_013702124.1:0-557 GCF_000517525.1 Limulus polyphemus | reverse complement strand
GCAGACATACCGCTGTGCCACTGGGGGGTCGTTTCGTTCTTATACAAAGTGAAGTATTCACCATGTTTACAAATACATATATTTGTATAATTTTCTTATATACCTAAACTCGTAAAGCGTGTCATTATTTGACGTGGTATTTCACTCAATGCGCATTGTTATCTAACCAACGATATCAAATATTTGGCCTCTAAGACATATTTTTAAAACTAAAAACAATCTCTGACAATATTGATACTGTAGGTATTCACTCCACCTTAACTGGTTTTAATTAATCATCCCTGTTTATGCGTTTGTTAACACCACAATGACTTTATAACACTCATCCTTCAAACGTTTGAATTAGTCATTGATGTTTTTCATTTGCTAACAGAATTCTCTGACCTCAACAAAACATTGAATTTCTAAATATAAATTTTTGAAAATTACACAGCAAACTCAGAAACAAAACATGCTAAAACATGTTTATTGCACGGCTTTAAAATGCAAGAATTTGGCATTTTTATTAACATAAAACGACATAAACAATACTCTTAAAATTGACTTTTAAAAACCAG
>NW_013702123.1:0-557 GCF_000517525.1 Limulus polyphemus | reverse complement strand
GAGAGAGAGCATCGTTAATAATAAATACACCGTAAACAGAACCTAGACGTTCTTTTTTTTTTTCTTATTTGCGAGTTTTCACCTACTGTGCCGTAACCATATATACATTGTACAGAGTGATGTCTATGGCCTATGGGTATGGCAGTAGCAGTCGTCAGGTCAGATTGATCACCAGTTAGCGGTACAGTGGTTGAAAACTTGCAAAACAAATTACATCATGAAGTTTACCCATTTATAGTGTATTTAATAACACTATCCACGTTATGAGCTTCAGAAAATATACAAGTAATATTAATAGACGAACTTTTATTTTTGTTAAGATTGACACGTATTACTCGATCTCAGCTGCCTTATTCAAATTTGAAGTATACATTTTCATAGTAAATTCAATGTTCAAACTCCATTCTCTCTGGGCCTGGCATAGCCAGGTGGTAAGGGCGCTCGATTAGCAATCTGAGGGTCGCGGGTTCGAATCCCCATCCCACCTTTCAGCTGTAATATTACGTTAGAAAATAGTAGCCCTACAGTTGGCGGTGGGTGGTGATGACTAGCTACCC
>NW_013702122.1:0-557 GCF_000517525.1 Limulus polyphemus | reverse complement strand
GGTCAGAGAAAGCTGACACTCTTGCCACCTCTATATTTGAAAACCAATAATTTCCTGCAATCCTATGCCTGTATACTCTTTGTTTAATAAAATCACAACAGTATGCAAATCATGCAATGTTATTTTGATTAAAACTATTATTGACTACATATATAATTGCAAAATTCTGAGAAAACATTTAAAAAAATTCCTCTCATATTTGATGTTTTCATAAAAGGAAAGTTTAGAAAAACATTGACTAATAGCAATTAAGCCAACTGGATTATCAATAATATTTTCTGTGAAAGCAAAAATTGTGAAAATATATGTCAAGAAAAACACCAGGAACTGAAAATAATAAAGACGAGATGTAATGATGGAACACTGAAAATACACACTGTTCTAAACTCAACTGGCCCACTTGCAATTTTTGTGAAATACTTCTGAAACAAATAAATGGGAGTGTTACACAAATATAAGCTATATGAATGTTAATACATTAGCATTTCTTCAAACCTCCAGCAAGAAACATGCTCTTACACAATCTATATGTACTACTACATTCATCAACACTGACA
>NW_013702121.1:0-557 GCF_000517525.1 Limulus polyphemus | reverse complement strand
AATATTTTTACTGTAATAACACGTGAATGTCTACTGATATTATTTAAAGATTCTGTTTACACAGGTTTAATTGCTAATGAACTGAGGTAATATTTTTACTGTTCTAACACGTGGAATGTCAACTGATATTATTTAAAGATTCTGTTTACACAGGTTTAATTGCTAATGAACTGAGATAATATTTACAAACTTAAGATCCACTGGTTTTAATGGTTATTTAGAGGTATTAATATAGTATTTAATAGTATAATTAAAATTGTAAAAGCAGCAGTAATAGTAATTTATAAATTCTAATAAAATCTAAATCACAGCAACAGAGAATTATAATTAATATTGACAATAATATAAGTCAAATGTATATGTGTATATATTCATCATCAGATGTTTAAAACAAGTGATTTTTGAGAAGTCATCAAAATTAGATGACATTTTACTTTCGTTTCAATGAATATAGTTTAATTATTCTTCTGTGAACTTAATGTTTAGTATGAAACACACTGTTATATATGGTGACTTATTTTTCTGTATGTTAATAAATAATTATTTATAAATCTTAG
>NW_013702120.1:0-557 GCF_000517525.1 Limulus polyphemus | reverse complement strand
GGGCTAGTGTCGTTAGCCTGTCTTTGAGTAAGGGGGCTGTTACTAGCTTTGTGTATATAATTGATCGGGATAAATTTTGGCAGTCTGAGTGATAACCTTAGAAGTCTGTTTTGCTGAAATTGTAGTGATTTGGCGATATTTTTGGGCATATGGTAAGTCATGTGAGAGTCGTATTCTATTAGGGGGCGTATATATAGACTTTTATAATTAGATTTTCATCCTTCATTTTTTCCTGTTATGAGTTTCAAATGATTAATTATTTTGCTACTGGATTTATCAATGTTTTCAAAGTGTTGTGTCCGGGTGTGTCAAAGGTTATACCTAGAAATTTCGCATGGGGGCACAACTATTTCGTCATTACCTAGTTTAAGTTTTGCTTTATTAATGTTTTTGATATGTTTGTTTAACTAAGACACAATATATCATACTAAACACTGTTAGCTAAGAAATAAGGTCTTTTACCTGAGTTCATGTGGTACATAACTTATTAGTCATTATTAGCTAAGATACAAAATTACACTTCCCAAGTCTATGATGCCCACAGAGTTTCTTATAGA
>NW_013702119.1:0-557 GCF_000517525.1 Limulus polyphemus | reverse complement strand
ACTTTTTATCTTCTAGCAACAGTAATATAAACATGTAATATGTAAATATGTGCATATATATATATATTTATATACAGTATTGGAAATAATTATGGAAATGAAGAGAAAAGGGGGTATAAATAGTAAACACTACTGGAACACCACCCCTTTCCTTGGTTGTATGGAACAGAACTACAGGTTGAGTACGTTACGTTACGATTTTGGTGACTCGCCATTTTGTTAAGTCCATTTAATCACATCCGGTCACGCTCTATCTGACGACCGTGCATCGTGATATTAGCTTTGCAACATAGTTTTCATTGCAAAAGTCTCTGTTGTAAGATTGTCATGTTCAAAGTACATCCCTCCTCCCACTAACTTTTCATAACCCATCTAATGTATGAAGACAACCGTTTCCCAGCACCTGTTTCAAAAGTTAGAAATCCCTAAACGCTGTATCCGGCGATTTGACCAGTATATCTCAGTATGGAATAGCATAAATGCCTATGTCATTCTCCAGCTGCTTATTTTTGTGGCAAATAAGCAATAATATCTACTACAATAGGACTACAAATTCG
>NW_013702118.1:0-557 GCF_000517525.1 Limulus polyphemus | reverse complement strand
CTTGCCATTTAAAGAAATACTAAGTTATTATTCTCTTGTACATGCAAATGAATATTAGATAAAGCAGTTCAAAATGTAAATACTAAGTTAAAACTTTACAAGCATTTCAATAAAACTTAAATCAAACTCATTCGTGATGTTAAACGTTTGGTGAACTTAATCAATTTTTATTTACACCATAATTTTGCAAAGAGGTGATATACATAATCAGGTTTAGCTTAAGCAATTTTACATACATGGAATTTATACAGTTATTTTTAAAGATATTAATTACTTGGAAGAATAAACGGAAAATGTAGTTATAACTTGCAGGTAGTTCAAAAGTATTGTAGTGACAATTATTTGTGCCAGAAATGTTGTTATTTAGTGAGAAAAACTTTTTACTATATTTCCAAATTTTAATAAGTGTATTTGGTTTGGTTGCTGTTTAGCACATAGCTACATATGAGGTTATCTGTTCTGTACCCATCACGGGTAAGACTGCGGACTTACGCTGTGTCACTGAGAAGCAATAGGTATACTTGTACTCTTTCAAAATGTGACACTAGAGAAGTATT
>NW_013702117.1:0-557 GCF_000517525.1 Limulus polyphemus | reverse complement strand
GTACGTGTCCTGTGTCTCTAATACAATCATCTACGTGTCCTGTGTCTCTATACAATCATCTACCAGTCCTGTGTCTCTAATACAATTATCTACCTGTCCTGTGTATCTAATACAATTATCTACCTGTCCTGTGTCTCTAGTACAATCCTGATTTATATAAGATACCACCTGTCCTGTGTCTCTAGTACAATCCTGATTTATATAAGATAACCTACCTGTCCTGTGTCTCTAGTACAATCCTGATTTATATAAGATACCTACCTGTCCTGTTTCTCTAGTACAATCCTGATTTATATATCTACTTGTTTTGTGTCTCTAATACACATTTACTTTACATTTGATTTCACCATTAGTTTGTAAACACAATCATGACCTATTAAAGATAATAACTACCTGTTCTAACTGCTTCTCCAGCTTTCTTATTTCACTTAGATGAATTTCATTAAACAAATCATTCACTGTTTCTGGTCGAGATTCTCCAATTTTGTCAACTATTTAAAAATATGACAAAATCTTAGAAGCAAACACTTTTTGATAATGTTCTTATATATATATAT
>NW_013702116.1:0-557 GCF_000517525.1 Limulus polyphemus | reverse complement strand
ATCCAATAATAGTAAAATACAACTTCGTGACTTTTTAGTTGTTACCTCTCCTGTAGCAAATCATTCATCATGTAATTCTTTACAACTACATCTCTTTTTGTTCACTTTTTAAATGGATCTACCATATATTATACGGCAAGCTATTTAACCGCACAATTAATCTGATTATATATTTCATCAGGTTTATGGCTTCAAGCTACCCTAGTGTCTCATTTTAGTCGCCAACTATGTTCTTGCATCATGTTATCCATTGAATTGTCTACAATTACACATTACATCAATGTTTTTACTGTATCCTACATCTGCTAACTTATATTTTGAAAATTGTGATTCAAAGTGACACTAATGCTACGTTTTAGCCGCTACTTCTCGTCTTACATCTTACTACTCTTGATATTGTCTACATTTACACTGATTTTCGTTAACTTTACAAGGAGTATACAATATCTGACATAACAAACCATTCAACTAAAGCGATATTCATGAAATGACTAAAAGACATTTTGTTTTCTTTACCAACATTATGAATTTTATTCAAACACTTTTCAATTTGAACT
>NW_013702115.1:0-557 GCF_000517525.1 Limulus polyphemus | reverse complement strand
AGATACACACAACATATACAGTCACACACAGTCTTGTGTTGTATCTTCTATCTACTGATACACACACCATATACTCACACACAGTCTTGTGTTTTGTCTTCTATCTACTGATACACACAACATATACAGTCACACACTGTCTTGTGTTGTGTCTTCTATCTACTGGTACATACAACATATACAGTCACACAGTCTTGTGTTGTGTCTTCTATCTACTGATACATATACAGTCACACACAGTCTTGTGTTGTGTCTTCTATCTACTGATACATATAGTCACACACAGTCTTGTGTTGTGTCTTCTATCTACTGATACACACAACATATATAGTCACACACCGTCTTGTGTTGTGTCTTCTATCTACTGGTACATACAACATATACAGTCACACAGTCTTGTGTTGTGTCTTCTATCTACTGATACACACAACATATATAGTCACACACAGTCTTGTGTTGTGTCTTCTATCTACTGATACACACAACATATATAGTCACACACCGTCTTGTGTTGTGTCTTCTATCTACTGATACACACAACATATACAGTCACACAC
>NW_013702114.1:0-557 GCF_000517525.1 Limulus polyphemus | reverse complement strand
ACTTGCTAATCAGTAGACTGATTATGACAGTAAGTGTGATGCTCATAGGTCACGGGGATGTCATACTTGCTAATCAGTAGAGTGATTATGACAGTAAGTGTGATGCTCATAGGTCACGGGGATGTCATACTTGCTAATCAGTAGACTGATTATGACAATAAGTGTGATGCTCATAGGTCACGGGGATGTCATACTTGCTAATCAGTAGAGTGATTTTGACAGTGTCATCATAGTTATTGACCGAATTCCGCGATACCGATGTATTAATATCAGTTTATACCCACCTGTTACAATAATGACATCGTGACATGTTTACATTACACCGAACAGTATCAGTCTGACATCATGATGTACCAGTTTTAGACACAGCAGTTCAATCAATGTAACAGAGACATCGTCTAATGCCTGTGACATACATCATGGGCCTTAAATGTAGGCGAAAAAAACATTGAGGTGAACTAAAAGGCTGTAACATCAACATCTAAAATTTCTAGCTGTCATACACTTCATTAATTATTGGTTCTATGTATTAGAAATATACAATTAATCTTGTTACA
>NW_013702113.1:0-557 GCF_000517525.1 Limulus polyphemus | reverse complement strand
GGGTATAACAAAGACAACTTAATATAGGGGTATACCCCTATATTAAGTTGTCTTTGTTATACTCCTATGTTAAGTTGTCTTTGTTATACCCCTATATTAAGTTGTCTTTGTTATATATTAAGTTGTCTTTGTTAGGGTGTAACAAAGAGAAAACGATCAGAATAAGAACCGTATGTGCTTCTTTTAATGAAATGAGTTTAAACTACGATCAGAATTTGTTTTAAGGTTCACACATACAAATTACGTTTACACACCTGTCATGGTTGAAGGGCACCCAATGAACCTATCAGCACCACGAACCAATCAGTTAAACCAATGGTTTAAATTAACTGTTCATCGTTCAGTTAACAATAGTTCACCTGCAGTATCGTCTTTAGTACGTTTTTCAAATTGTCTACTCTTTGTTTGTTTACGTCAGGTAACTACGATTTACTTTTTAACAATTGCTTTTTGGGCAAATTATTAAAATAAATATCAATATCTTACAGTAAAATGGTGGCGGATGAGGAAAGAAACTAAAATAAATATCAATATCTTACAGTAAAATGGTGGCGGAT
>NW_013702112.1:0-557 GCF_000517525.1 Limulus polyphemus | reverse complement strand
CAAAATAAACAAACAGGAATTAACAGAGTAATTACTTCAACAAAATAAACAAACAATAACTATCAAAGTAATTACTTCAACAAAATAAACAAACAGGAATTAACAAAGTAATTACTTCAACAAAATAAACAAACAAGAACTACCAAAGTAATTACTTCAACAAAATAAACAAACAATAACTATCAAAGTAATTACTTCAACAAAATAAACAAACAGGAACTATCAAAGTAATTACTTCAACAAAATAAACAAACAGGAACTATCAAAGTAATTACTTCAACAAAATAAACAAACAGGAACTATCAAAGTAATTACTTCAACAAAATAAACAAACAGGAACTATCAAAGTAATTACTTCAACAAAATAAACAAACAGGAACTATCAAAGCAATTACTTCAACAAAATAAACAAACAGGAACTATCAAAGCAATTACTTCAACAAAATAAACAAACAGATATACACAGAGTAATTACTTCAACAAAATAAACAAACAGGAACTATCAAAGTAATTACTTCAACAAAATAAACAAACAGGAACTATCAAAGTAATTACTT
>NW_013702111.1:0-557 GCF_000517525.1 Limulus polyphemus | reverse complement strand
GCTCTTGTTCTGGCCTGATTGAACTGTTTAGTGTTTTAGGTTTTTTTTCAAGAGAATTTATGGCCTCGAAATAAAATACAATTTCCTATATGTATTATAGAACGAGAAACATTAGGAAGAGAACCCAGTGACCCTCCCTCTGGAGGAAGTTTAGAAAGTAAGGTTAGTATCTTAGTATCGGCTCTCGCAAATCAGACTAGGAAACAAGTCAGCGGTGATTCATCCAGCAGCTACAGAATAAGAAGATAATAATCAGATCTACCAACGACAGTACGTGAGTGTACTATTACCGTAAGAGCATCACTAATGGATAAAGTGGTGGATAAAGATAAATTTCCTGTTCCTGATTACACGAATGTAAAATCCCCCCGATTGTCTTCAAACAATCTCCAAATTTCGGATTTTGTCAGATATATTAGATTTAACTGCTTTGTGTTATCTTGGGGTGATATGTGAACTTTGACACTTAGATTTTACATTTTCTGTAATTCCATCCCAAACATAACTCGATTGTCTAGTGTGAGGACCGTAACCGTGTATTCGTATCAGAAAAATTG
>NW_013702110.1:0-557 GCF_000517525.1 Limulus polyphemus | reverse complement strand
CGATCCAAAAAGAGGAGTTTATTTTATAAGAAGACGTCACGGCCTTTTAGATGTTAGGATTTTGTTTGAATAATCTTATTTTTAAAGCTAATCTTTGTTTACAATATAACTGAAAACAACAACAAAAAAGTAAAATCGAGCTACCGAAATTTTTATAACAGATTATAAGATAACTAAAGGGAAATTTTGATGAAAGGATATCCATTTTGAAAGTTTTTTTGTAAAGGGCATCTTTGTATTGAAATATGAGGAAAATTAATTTTTTCAAAATTTGGTCAAAACACAAAGCCTTTGGTATTTGTTGAAAATATGATTTTTTTTGGAAAATAAAAAAAATTGCGTATTTGAAGCAAAATTAATAGAAATATATCGGATAGTGCTTATTTCGTCAGAGAAATTAAAAATGAGACATTACACTATTAACGAAAAATATTACTTCCCGTGAAAAGCTAAAAAACTGACCATTCGTTAAGCCAGAGTAAAATGATCCAAAAAGACGAGTTTATTTTATAAGAAGACGTCATGGCCTTTTAGATGTTAGGATTTTGTTTGAATAA
>NW_013702109.1:0-557 GCF_000517525.1 Limulus polyphemus | reverse complement strand
CTTATGTTACCTGAGGCCAACTTGACTGTGGAACAATGTGTAATTTATTAAGATCTACTTATGTTACCTGATGCCAACTGGACTGTGGAACAATGTGTAATCTTATGTTACCTGAGGCCAACTTGACTGTAGAACAATGTGTAAATTATTAAGATCTACTTATGTTACCTGATGCCAACTGGACTGTAGAACAATGTGTAAATTATTAAGATCTACTTATGTTACCTGATGCCAACTAGACTGTAGAACAATGTGTAATTTATTAAGATCTACTTATGTTACCTGAGGCCATCTTGACTGTGGAACAATGTGTAATTTATTAAGATCTACTTATGTTACCTGAGGCCAACTGGACTGTAGAACAATGTGTAATTTATTAAAATCTACTTATGTTACCTGATGCCAACTGGACTGTGGAACAATGTGTAATTTATTAAAGTCTACTTATGTTACCTGATGCCAACTGGACTGTAGAACAATATGTAATTTATTAAGATCTACTTATGTTACCTGATGCCAACTGGACTATGGAACAATGTGTAATTTATTAAGATCTA
>NW_013702108.1:0-557 GCF_000517525.1 Limulus polyphemus | reverse complement strand
CTTGCTCAAGGTCTCATAGATTAATTTACTCTAATCATGCCTAAACGAATTTCAATTTGACGGTAGGCTGGTAGAGATCTAGATGAGTAATAAAACTGAACCGAGTTTACGCGCGCCTCACGCTTGGTATTACTAGCGCACAAAAATATTGCCAATAAAAAGGATAAAAAAAAAGGTCCCATAGATTAATTTGCTCTAATATTGCCTAAAAAAATTTCAAGTTTCGCGGTTATTGAGGATTCCCTCTTGTTTTATAAAAGAAAGGGCCATAAAAATCATATTTACCAAAAGTTCATTAGCTGGACACCTGAAGTACGTATGCCACAAATTTAGGTTTTTTTCTTACAATATTACGAACAATTAAATCAATACTTTTTAAACCCCATAGAATGTCAGCATCGCGGGTTTTAAGAAAAAATACATTCAATTCTCCATACCTTACTATCACACAAACTGCCTATATTTACTACATTCTTGAAACATTCATGTATAGCTAACATTTTTAACAAAACATAACCTTGAATATACTAAAAATTCATTCAATTCTCCATACCTTA
>NW_013702107.1:0-557 GCF_000517525.1 Limulus polyphemus | reverse complement strand
AAGGATAAGAACAGTATCATATAGCATTTGGAATAAGTGTGACAGTGCTCTAGAGGTGTCAAGATCTGTCCACTAGGATAAGAACAGTATCATATAGCACTTGGAATAACTGTGACAGTGCTCTAGAAGTGTCAAGATCTGTCCACAAGGATAAGAACAGTATCATATAGCACTTGGAATAACTGTGACAGTGCTATAGAAGTGTCAAGATCTGTCCACAAGGATAAGAACAATAGCATTCATAATTTGGAAGAACTGTTGCAATGCTCCAAACCTAGCTTGGCTGAAGTCACTACCATACCCTTAACCTGACAGATTTGTATATTACCCCTTTTCTTGATAAACGTACCCTTTCCTATAAAGCCTGTCAAAATCTAGTATTGAATATAAATAATTTAAACATTCTGCACTCCAATACATGTCCTAAACATCGTACATGTCACTTTCCTCACGAGTCCTCTTCAACATGTAAACAGCTTATCTGGTCAGTACAGTGAAAGCTCCGAAGTGAAATCAGATATATATATATATATATATATATACATGTATGTGTGTGT
>NW_013702106.1:0-557 GCF_000517525.1 Limulus polyphemus | reverse complement strand
TGGGATACAGTTTGACTAATGTAGGGACAACCTAAAGTAACGTAATGGGTTCTGGGATACAGTTTGACTGATGTAGGAAACAACTGAAGTAACTTAATATGTCTGGGATACAGTTTGACTAATGTAGGGACAAATAAAGTAACGTAAAGGGTTCTGGGATACAGTTTGACTAATGTAGACAACTAAAGTAACGTAAAGGGTTCTGGGATACAGTTTGACTAATGTAGGGACAACTGAGGTAACGTAAAGGGTTCTGGGATACAATTTGACTGATGTAGGAAACAACTGAAGTAACGTAAAGTGTCTGGGATACAGTTTGACTAGTGTAGGGACAACTAAAGTAACGTAAATGGGTTCTGGGATACAGTTTGACTAATGTAGGGACAACTGAGGTAACGTAATAGATTCTGGGATAAAGCTTGATTGATGTATGGACAACTAAAGTAACGTAAAGTGTTCTGGGATACAGTTTGACTAATGTAGGGACAAATAAAGTAACGTAAAGGGTTCTGGGGTACAGTTTGACTGATGTAAGAACAAATAAAGTAACGTAAAGT
>NW_013702105.1:0-557 GCF_000517525.1 Limulus polyphemus | reverse complement strand
GCACTGAGTTAAGAACCCGGTAATGTGACATCTGGTATCCGAGGGAAGTCCACAGTATGCAATCAATCCTCGTCATTCTGAGAACAATGGAATGCCCAGCACAGAAGTGGAAATAGGCCAAGTAGACATCCTGTGACCCACAACACAGAAGAACCATAGTCAAGGCGGCAAGATGGGCAAACCGAAACCTGTGTGAAGACTTATGTGATTGATTCACTCAATCTTCAAAACCTCACTCGCTGGGAACCGATATCTTCACAAGGGTAGGAGGAGGGCATCCAATCAGAGGGGTGAACTGCATTTAGGTATCTCACTCTGGGTATGTGTCACTCATTAGGCAGAACACCACTGCAATACTCTGAACTGAATGGTTTTTGCCATTTTTGTGGAATTCATTCAGCAGGTCGCCTCCATGATCAACCATCCAAGCAGCTTGGAACTGGTGAGTGGTAAGGACTCCTGTTCTCCACTGGAAGAAGAAGGGGGGGGGGGGGATAAAGGTGCATTGGAGAGTTTGGTGGGACTGCTACACCCAAGACAGTGCAATGGTGATCATG
>NW_013702104.1:0-557 GCF_000517525.1 Limulus polyphemus | reverse complement strand
ATTATGACTCATCACTTTATTTTACCAAATGGTTTTTGATGTTGTGACTCACCACTTTATTTTACCAAATGGTTTTTTTATATTATGACTCATCACTTTATTTTACCAAATGGTTTTTGATGTTGTGACTCACCACTTTATTTTACCAAATAATAAAATGATGTTGTGACTCACCACTTTCTTTTACCAAATAATAAAATGATGTTGTGACTCACCACTTTCTTTTACCAAATGGTTTTTGATGTTGTGACTCACCACTTTATTTTACCAAATAATAAAATGATGTTGTGACTCACCACTTTATTTTACCAAATGGTTTTTGATATCTGAGAATCCAGAACATTATTAACAGTGGATACAAGGTAGAACTTTTCTTCCTTCTAAAATACGCACATGTTCTTATTCAACAGTTCATAGCGTAACGTTTATGATTGTTGTTCTTTTAACACAAAGCTACGCTCTGTCCACTGCGAGGAACTGAACCCGAATTTTAAGATTGTAAGCCAGTAGACTTACCACTGGCCAATGACTGACTAGTGTGATCGTAGACGTTTTTC
>NW_013702103.1:0-557 GCF_000517525.1 Limulus polyphemus | reverse complement strand
AGCCCGCGACCTGTAGATTGCCCTAACCACCTGGCCATGCCGGGCCGTATAAACTGTTTCTTGATTGTAATGTAATTATTTTCACTAACGTTTCCTTATCGGACTCCTTTTTTGTAATGGGTGGAGATGTAATAACTGACCACACTTTAGGATTTTGTTTCGTAACATACTGAGAAGTAATAGTTTTCTAAAGAAACAGTTTTTATATTATAAAATGTAAATATAAAATATTTTTTAAGATGGCATTTTACGCATTTTAATGTATTAAGATGTAATATCTGCTTATATTAATATTGTAATGCGTTAACTGTTTACAATGTAGTAGTTCTGTGCAGAAATGTGTTTAGATGTAATAACTATACTTGATATTTATACTGTTTATTACTGGACAGAAATGGGCTAACTTGTTCCAGTAAATATTTTCGTGATTGTTAATGTGTTAAAGATTATTAACTGTTCACATTTTTACAGTATTGACTTCTTATTAAGATTTATTAATTTTCCATTATCGATTCAGTAACAATGTTCTCATTGTTGAAATGTGCTAATTATACAGG
>NW_013702102.1:0-557 GCF_000517525.1 Limulus polyphemus | reverse complement strand
CTACATACTGTAGTGAAATATACTGTTCATTGTTTCTTTATAATGACCAACTACATACTGTAGTTTAGCTGGTCATTATAACGAAACAATGAACTGTATATTTCATTACAGTATGTAGTTTTTCATTACAGTACGTAGCTGGTCACTACAGTATGTAGTTGGTCATTATAACGAAACAATGAACTGTATATTTCACTACAGTACGTAGCTGGTCATTATAAAGAAACCACGAACTGTATATCACTACAGTATGTAGTTGGTCATTATAAAGAAACAACGAACTGTATATTTCACTACAGTAAATATACAGTTCGTTGTTTCTTTATAATTTTCATTACAGTACGTAGCTGGTCTATACAGTTCATTGTTTCTTTATAATGACCAGCTACGTACTGTAGTGAAATATACAGTTCGTTGTTTCGTTATAATGACCAACAACATACTGTAGTGAAATATACAGTTCGTTGTTTCTTTATAATGACCAACTACATACTGTAGTGAAATATACAGTTCGTGGTTTCGTTATAATGACCAGCTACGTACTGTAATGAAATATA
>NW_013702101.1:0-557 GCF_000517525.1 Limulus polyphemus | reverse complement strand
CAAACGGAGACGTAACAATATTAAACAACAGGCTTATTATAAGTAACTCTGACATATAGCATGGTGAAGAAACGGCGATAATCCCCAGAACAATAATATTAAACAACAGGCTTATTATAAGTAACCTTGGACATATAGCATGGTGAAGAAACGACGATAATCCCCAGAACAATAATATTAAATCGTTACTTTCAAAGTACGATGGTTTATACATAAACAGCGTTTAAACCGTTACTTTAAAAGTATGGTGGTTTATACATAAACAGCGTTTAAGTCGTTACTTTTAAAGTACGATGGTTTATACATAAACAGCGTTTAAGTCGTTACTTTTAAAGTACGATGGTTTATACATAAACAGCGTTTAAATCGTTACTTTTAAAGTACGATGGTTTATACATAAACAGCGTTTAAGTCGTTACTTTTAAAGTACGATGGTTTATACATAAACAGCGTTTAAACGGTTACTTTTAAAGTACGATGGTTTATACATAAACAGCGTTTAAGTCGTTACTTTTAAAGTACGATGGTTTATACATAAACAGCGTTTAAACCGTTAC
>NW_013702100.1:0-557 GCF_000517525.1 Limulus polyphemus | reverse complement strand
GTTTGGGTGCCTCATGAACTCTCTGATGATCACCCTTTCCAATGTGTGAACATTGCTTCATGTCTTCTTGCGCGTGAACCATTTCTGGACAGAATTGTCACCGGTGACGAAAAATGGATTATCTATGCGAATATTAAACGCCAAAAAGAATGGCTCAGAAACCGTTTGGGTGATATTTACACTTTCAGACTGTATTTGAACGGAGGCAGCCAGCATTTCAAATGATTTAAAAAAAAAGATAATTTATGTTTACATAACTAGCGTTTAAAAGATCAAAAACAACAATAAAGTTTTGCAGAATTTGATTATATCGCAGGTATGATTTGAGGAAAAGGATCTGACTTTGTTTTGACTGTGTGTGTGTGGAGTGATGCGAAGTGACCAACTGCGAGAGAGGCATCTGACTCATCCCCTTGTATACTCAGTCGAGGGATGCCTTGAATGTTCTAGCAAACTGAGCACGTGAGGGTTTCGTGATTTTCTAGTGGAGCAGATGAGAGTGTAAATGTAGCAAAAGTGGTGAAATTTACTACAATTATATCGAGAAGAAATAGCAT
>NW_013702099.1:0-557 GCF_000517525.1 Limulus polyphemus | reverse complement strand
GAAACTAGCGTTTAGGACAGTAACACTGTAGAAACATGAGAAACTAGAGTTTAGGACAGTAACACTGTAGAAACATGAGAAACTAGGGTTTAGGACAGTAACACTGTAGAAACATAACATTTAGAGAAACTGGCAGACAGGACAGTAAAATAGTTAAATATCGGTCTATTACAATAATGACACAGCACGGTAGTACTCTTTTGTCATATTAAATGATGCTTAGATAAACATTGACACATGATAAAAATTGATGGAAATGTCGTTATTTTAAATGTAATTTATAAGCGTATTATTTTGAAATGTTAGTGAAGATTATGGCAATGAGTGAAGTAATAGTTTTTAGGTCCCGTTTATTAGAAGCTGTCGCGTTATGTAGTGTATATAACACAAACTTGGTAATCATAACAGAATCTTGAACTTACCAGACACCAAGAACGACGTTAATACCATAATTCTTTCAATCTCTTGTCAAACGTTTTGCTGATATGCTTGTGTTTTCACTATTAGGTCGCTATCTGATCCTGGGCAAGGTTACAGAGCCAGGGTGTTTTGGTTAC
>NW_013702098.1:0-557 GCF_000517525.1 Limulus polyphemus | reverse complement strand
CGGAATCTTATGTCAGTTTCTGGTGCCTCTCAGTAGTCAGAAGGCTTGAAACCGGGTTTCGATACCCGTGGTGGGTACAGTACAGATAGCCCCTTGTGCGATGCTTTACAACCAAAAACAATACAGTTTGTGATATTTTTCAACGTCATAAATGAGTAGTGCAAAATATATATACATAAATTTTCAATGGCATAGATATCAATAGAAGACTAGTATAGGCAAAACTAAAATATAAATACTGCGTATGAAAATAAAGGTTTCATCACATGCCTTGGTCATCAGAAGAACAATCATTAACTAGAAGGTAATTCTCAAATGAGCTTGGTATTTTACTCACTTGGTGGTGGATTAGCTTAATACAACATTTTACTCACTTGGTGGTGGATTAGCTTAATACAACATTTTACTCACTTGGTGGTGGATTAGCTTAATACAACATTTTACTCACTTGGTGGTGGATTAGCTTAATACAACATTTTACTCACTTGGTGGTGGATTAGCTTAATACAACATTTTACTCACTTGGTGGTGGATTAGCTTAATCAACAATACACATT
>NW_013702097.1:0-557 GCF_000517525.1 Limulus polyphemus | reverse complement strand
TCTCCAAACACCTGTAATTACTGATTAAGAAAAAAACAAAACAATTACCACCACGTATACTTTGAAAAACAAGTTTTATACTTTAGGTAAATTATTAAATATATAGAATTAGTTAAAATAAAGAGAACGTTAAAATAAGCAGGTTAAAAAAATTAAAGAAGACTTAACCACGAAAACTATCATACTTACAAAAAAACAGTATGAAAGCTATCATACTTACAAACAAACAATATGAAAGCTATCATACTTACAAACAAACAATATGAAAGTTATCATACTTACAAACAAACAGTATGAAATCTATCATACTTACAAATAAACAGTATGAAAGCTGTCATAATTACAAACAAACAGTATGAAAGCTATCATACTTACAAACAAACAATACGAAAGCTATCATACTTACAAACAAACAATACGAAAGCTATCATACTTACAAACAAACAATACGAAAGCGACCATACTGACAAACAAACTATATGAAAGCTATCATACTGACAAACAAACAATATGAAAGCTATCATACCGACAAACAAACAATACGAAAGCGACCATAC
>NW_013702096.1:0-557 GCF_000517525.1 Limulus polyphemus | reverse complement strand
ACCAAATTCCACAGAACAATGTGTTCAATAGTTGCAAAACTCCACAGAACAATGTGTACAATAGTTGCAAAACTCCACAGAACTACCTGTACAATAGTTGCAAAACTCCACAGAACGTGTTCAATAGTTGGGTTGTTCTGTGGAGTTTTGTTGTTCTGTGGAGTTTTGCGACTATTGTACAGGTTGTTCTGAGGAGTTTTGTGACTCTTGTACAGGTTGTTCTGTGGAGTTTTGCAACTATTGTACAGGTAGTTCTGTGGAGTTTTGCAACTATTGTACAGGTAGTTCTGTGGAGTTTTGCAACTATTGTACACATTGTTCTGTGGAGTTTTGCGACTGTTGTACAGTTTTGCGACTGTTGTACAGGCACAAAACTCCACAGGACAACCTGTACAACAGTCACAAAACTCCACAGAACTACCTGTACAATAGTCATAAAACTCCACAGAACAACTTGTACAATAGTCCCAAAACTCCACAAAACAACCTGTACAACAGTCACAAAACTCTACAGAACAACGTGTTCAATAGCTGCAAAACTCCACAGAACAACCTGC
>NW_013702095.1:0-557 GCF_000517525.1 Limulus polyphemus | reverse complement strand
TATATATATATATATATATATATATATATAATGAAAGATTTCACACAAAAACTTCAAAAAAATTAATGATAGTATATAAAAACCACAGGCACAAATTCAACAACAATCTTATTCTTACAGTACAGAAACTACCAAGAAAAATGTAATATACAATGAAATATATGTGGGATGCATTATTTTTTCCATCAGTGACAAGCCATACTTTTTATTTCTTCTATGCAATTCTGTTGCTGTAACATTCTCACCTTCGCCCTTCCTGAATTATTGTATGCTTTCCATGACAATTATACTGCTGGTCAAGTAATAATGGATAGACAGGCACTGTGAAGGGACTTTCCTGGCAGATGTTTGACTTTATACACTTCTGAAGGAATCATGAAAAACTAAGCCACTGTGAATGGGTATACAATACATGAAATTTAAAAAAAAGAATAACAAAGAAGAAAAATTAAACCAAAAAAAAATTAAAATACACCACAGTGAACACAAAATTAAAGCAAAATCTTACAAAATCAAAAACTAGTAAAGGGTTACAAAGCAAACAAAATCAAAGAGAA
>NW_013702094.1:0-558 GCF_000517525.1 Limulus polyphemus | reverse complement strand
AAACTGTGTATGTTACACCCTTGTATTATGTATAGTGTCACAACAAACTGTGTAGAATAAACCGTTGTAGTATGTATACTATTACAATAAATGTTGTACATTACACCCTTGTAGTATGTATAGTGTCAAAATAAACATTATATCCTTATATTATGTATACTGTCACAAAAAACTGTGTTTATTACACCCTTGTAGTATGTATATTGTCAAAATAAACATTATACCCTTGTATTATGTATACTGTCACAACAAATTGTGTACACTACACATTTGTAGTATCTATAGTGTCATAATAATCAGTGTACATTACACCCTTGTAGTATGTATAGTGTCAAAATAAACATTATATCCTTATATTATGTATACTGTCACAAAAAACTGTGTTTATTACACCCTTGTAGTATGTATATTGTCACAACAAATTGTGTACACTACACATTTGTAGTATCTATAGTGTCATAATAATCAGTGTACATTACACCCTTGTAGTATGTATATTGTCAAAATAAACATTATACCCTTGTATTATGTATACTGTCACAACAAACTGTGTACACT
>NW_013702093.1:0-558 GCF_000517525.1 Limulus polyphemus | reverse complement strand
AATTGAATTATATATCAGAGAAACTATTGAAATCGAAAGAAGAAAAAAAAGATATCGTATTAAACAAGGAAGCTGCTCCAGGTGTAGAAATAATAAAGTACTGGACAGATGTTTTGTAACTCTGAGTAGTTTAGGCCTAGGTGGCGTTATAGGAATGTAAATAACTAATTGGGTATATATGCCCCAACCATGCCTTTACCCTTACATCTTCAAATCTGTATAGACTTATAGGGTACTAACTGGCAATTATTGGCGTCAGCTAGTGAAAGTTCGTTTTCTAGGGGTTCTCCCGTTTCACCCCCACATCTAATTCTAGGCATTGGATCTACAGATCCCCCACCGCCCTGAAGGACCATAAGCGCCAAATCGACCGTTTTTTGTTTTCGTGTTAGTTTTTGTTCTGACCTTCCTTGGTTTTCTCGCCGCCATTTTCTTGCTGCCAAATCAAATCTTCGCTGCTTCCTTCATGTCTTTTCAGATTAAGTCTCTCGACTTATTTTAAAACACGAGCGGGGCGAAGAGAAGCACATGTTTCTGAACACCCCCGATTACATTCAA
>NW_013702092.1:0-558 GCF_000517525.1 Limulus polyphemus | reverse complement strand
AATTATTTGTAAGTTTGTGGAACAAGTTTTTAGATTGGAATTATGGGTTTGACCGTGAATTATTTGTAAATTGGTGGAACAAGTTTAGACCGGAATTATGATTTTGACCGTGAATTATTTGTAAATTGGTGGAACAAGTTTAGACTGGAATTATGGGTTTGACCGTGAATTATTTGTAAATTGATGCAGTGCTTTCAAGATTACACGTTTAATTCAAAGCTAGGCACGGTGCCCAAAAAGGCTGGGTAGTAGCTAGCGTGCTAGTCTATGCATTCGAGGGTCCATGTTCGCGGACTGTTCGCACTCCAAAATTTAGGGGTGAGCGCGTTATAACAGTAACGGTCAAATCGCACTATTCGATTAGAGTAACCCAAGATTTGGCGGTGGGTGCTTTTGACTAGCTGCCGTCCCTTTTGTCTATATGCTCAAAATTAGGGACGGATAGCGCATATAACCCTTATGTATAGCTTTACGCGAATATCCGAGACAAAACTTCTCAAACTATTCAAGCTATGAAGTATTAGGTCGTCAAGAAATTAATGTCGCGTTTTGGAACAT
>NW_013702091.1:0-558 GCF_000517525.1 Limulus polyphemus | reverse complement strand
TTATAGATATAAATTGGGTAAGCTGTATTGCTTTTAAATAAAGTTTTGAGATATACAAAAGAGGACCTGTGAATAAACAGCGCAAAAATACTAAAACAAAATCTTAATTTTGGAGTTAGATTGTTTATGTTGGTTGAATTCACCATAAAATGATAATATTTTGGTAGATCTCATCATAACCTTTCATTTCATACCTTATACGGCCATATACGTGTTGAAAAATAACACATATGAGGATTTTTTTTTTTATTCTTAGTTGTCAACTCCCCCTCCCCCATCCAACAATGGATTTGAATGTATTTTGAATGAATTGTCACAATAATAGAAATATTGTTGTTTATCGCGTGAAACACTGTATATTATCTTCAGTATTAAGCGTTTTGAGTGTCTTAATAGTATGTCCTATAAAAAATACCAACCAGAGGCTTGGTCATTTCAAGCATATAATTGACCTCTGACTCCTGCTCTATGGTTAATCATAAAATGTATTATATATTTATATATATATGAGGAACTTAGCAGCATTAAGTGTGTATTTAAATATAGCTCATGTATAAT
>NW_013702090.1:0-558 GCF_000517525.1 Limulus polyphemus | reverse complement strand
ATATGGTACTTTACCAGGCTACAAATTATTTACTAGAGATGTGGGAAGCATTTAGGGTAGAATTGTTATGTATACAGAACATACATATTCCGATATGGTACTTTACCAGGCTACAAATTATTTACTATAGATGTGGGAAGCATTTAGGGTAGAATTGTTATGTATACAGAATATACATATTCCGATATGGTACTTTACCAGGCTACAAATTATTTACTATGGATGTGGGAAGCATTTAGGAGAGAATTGTTATGTATACAGAACATACATATTCCGATATGGTACTTTACCAGGCTACAAATTATTTACTATGGATGTGGGAAGCATTTAGGGTAGAATTGTTATGTATACAGAACATACAAATTCCGATATGGTACTTTACCAGGCTACAAATTATTTACTAGAGATGTGGGAAGCATTTAGGGGAGAATTGTTATGTATACAGAACATACATATTCCGATATGGTACTTCCCTCTTCTCACAAGATTTGCTATTCACATTCATTGCTGCTCTCTGTATACAAACATTTTTATTATGCATGCCTTCTGCATCCCTTC
>NW_013702089.1:0-558 GCF_000517525.1 Limulus polyphemus | reverse complement strand
TATATTATACTGCTGGTTGACTGTGTGGAATATACTGTACTGCTGGTTGACTGTGTGGAATATATTATACTGCCTGTTGACTGTGTGGAATATATTATACTGTTGGTTGACCGTGTGGAATATATTATACTACTGGATGACCGTGTGGAATATATCATACTGCTGGTTGACCGTGTGCAATATATTATACTACTGGTTGGCTGTGTGAAATATATTATACTACTGGTTGACTGTGTGAAATATATTATACTACTGGTTGACTGTGTGCAATATATTATACTGCTGGTTGACTGTGTGCAATATATTATACTGCTGGTTGACCGTGTGGAATATATTATACTACTGGATGACCGTGTGGAATATATTATACTGCTGGTTGACCGTGTGCAATATATTACATTACTGGTTGACTGTGTGCAATATATTACATTACTGGTTGACTGTGAAATGTAGTTAGTATACTACTGGTTGACTGTGTGCAATATAGTTAGTATACTACTGGTTGACTGTGTGCAATATATTATACTACTGGTTGACTGTGTGAAATATATTATACTG
>NW_013702088.1:0-558 GCF_000517525.1 Limulus polyphemus | reverse complement strand
ATACCGCATAGAGCTTCATTCGTCGGAACACTAAAAATTGAAACATTATAGAATTAACGAAAAGTATAATGTCCTTTCAAAATCTAAAAGAAAAATTGAACATTCGCTAACCCAAATTAAAAAGAATCAAAAATTTGGAGTATATATGATAATAAGACGTTATGGCCTTTTAAGCTATTGGGATTTTCTTTGAATAATCTTATTTATAAAGCTAATCTATGTTTACAATATAACTGAAAACACAAAAACATTAAACTACAAACTAGCCGAAATTTTGATAACAGATTATAGAATAATTATTGTGAATTTTGGTAACAGGATATCCAAATCTAAAGTATTACATCTAGAGCATCTTTGTATTGAAATATGAGAAAAAACATTTTTTTTTCAAAATATAAGCAAAAACATGGGCTATAGCCTTGGCTTTTCGGTAAAAATATGTATTTTTTTTGGAAAATGGAAAAAAGTACTTTTATGACGCAAAGTTAATAGAAAAATACCGGACAGTGCTTCATTCCTCGAAACACTCAAAATTGAGACATTATAGAATTTACGAAA
>NW_013702087.1:0-558 GCF_000517525.1 Limulus polyphemus | reverse complement strand
ACTTAGGAACATCTCTCTAAACACTAGAACTTTTTGACTCAGTCATAGCATATGGCATCTTCTATTGAAAAAGCATCGATTGGTTGTCCAATATTTGCCTGCTATTTTCAGTGTTGCTTTAGGGCAAGGAAGTAGAATGCCGTGCTCATGTTTCATCGTACATACTCTTCCATCATCACAAGTCCTTTCCAACCCTACACAAGCAGCATGTACCTTGTGCAGTATATCAGAACTATCACAGTAGATTCATTTGGCTGAGAACATGAAGTTGACCTTTTTTTTTTCAAATGGTCAGTTATCACATACTTCTATCAGTATCAACCCATTCTGTTGAATGGGCTGCAGTAATGAACTTTAATGCTTTCGTATTTGTTTCACAAGTAATTAATACATAAGTTATGCAGAAAAACTGTGTAGGTCCACACACACGTTAGCACCTTCCCTCTTGAGGAATATTATGACTTACGTGAACTGCCACTGTATTTGTGCAAATTTTCATCCAAATATGATAAGGACCATTTTAAGTATTTATTGACCCAATCCTTTTTTTCTGGCTAT
>NW_013702086.1:0-558 GCF_000517525.1 Limulus polyphemus | reverse complement strand
AGAACCAGTCTTAGAGTTACGGGTGTAGATATGTCAGAACCAGTCTTAGTTAGTGATGTAGCTATGTCAGAACCAGTCTTAGTTCTGGTATAGCTATGTCATAACTAGTCTTAGAGTTACGGGTGTAGATATGTCAGGGACATATCTACACCCGTAACTCTAAGACTGGTTAGAACCAGTCTTAGAGTTACGGGTGTAGATATGTCAGAACCAGTCTTAGAGTTACTGGTGTAGTAATGTCAGAACCAGTCTTAGAGTTACTGGTGTATATATGTCAAAACCAGTCTTAGAGTTACTGGTGTAGATATGCCAGAACCAGTCTTAGAGTTACTGGTGTAGCTATATCAGAACCAGTCTTAGTTACTGGTGTATATATGACAGAACCAGTCTTAGAGTTATTGGTGTATATATGTCAAAACCAGTCTTAGAGTTACTGATGTATATATGTCAGAACCAGTCTTAGAGTTACTGGTGTATATATGTCAGAACCAGTCTTAGTTACTGGTGAATATATGTCAGAACCAGTCTTAGTTACTGGTGTAGATATGTCAAAACCAG
>NW_013702085.1:0-558 GCF_000517525.1 Limulus polyphemus | reverse complement strand
ACAGCCGTGTGACATCCACGTCTTACTGTAAATGTTTGTTTTTACAGGCGTGTGACATCCATGTCTTACTGTAAAAGTTTGTTTTTACAGGCGTGTGACATCCATGTCTTACTGTAAAAGTTTGTTTTTACAGGCGTGTGACATCCATGTCTTACTGTAAAAGTTTATGTTTACAGGCGTGTAACATCCATGTCTTACTGTAAAAGTTTGTTTTGACAGGCATGTGACATCCATGTCTTACTGTAAAAGTTTGTTTTTACAGGCGTGTGACATCCACGTCTTACTGTAAAAGTTATATTTTCACAGGGGCAGCATTTTTGCGTACATGCGTAATCTTTCTCACAAGTTTCAAAGATTTCTGCATGAAGAACATATCGCTTTACAGACCGAATTAGAAACGTACACACTAGTTACAGAAACCTACTTCAATAGATTCCACCTATAAAACGTACACACTAGTTACAGAAACCTACTTCAATACATTCCACCTATAAAAACGTACACACTAGTTACAGAAACCTACTTCAATACATTCCACCTATAAAAACGTACACACTA
>NW_013702084.1:0-558 GCF_000517525.1 Limulus polyphemus | reverse complement strand
ATTTCGTCCTTGATGTAAATTATTCTTAAAAAAAAACACGTAGCTGGATGAATTTTATAATTGAGCAGCCAATTTCGTCCTTGAGGTAAATTATTCTTAAAAAAAAACACGTAGCTGGATGAATTTTACAATTGAGCAGACAATTTTGTTCTCTTACATTATGGTGTAGAGGTTGGTAATTATTATTGTCAGAGCGATAAATTTCATTTTGTTTTATTTTGTAGTTTAGATTAATGAAACTAACTTACTTTTTGTTAAGCTTAACTTCAGGAGTGAAAAAAAGAAATGTTAGTGATAATCGAGTAAAATTATATCGTTATTCATCCTGCAGCGTCAACATTAGGTTTGAGCTAATTGTGCCGAGTTACTTAGATAAAACAATTCAAGGTGCTTTAATTTGATTTTTCATTACGTTTTAGAAGTAATCAGATCTATAATATTTATATAAGTAATTTGTAAGTAATCACCAACAAACTGTGATTTATGTCTCATCTGTGGAATATTTGTGCAGTTTATGTCTCATCTGGGGAATATTTGTGTGATTTTATGTCTCACCTG
>NW_013702083.1:0-558 GCF_000517525.1 Limulus polyphemus | reverse complement strand
ACTGGATAATACAAAGTTATTTAGTGTACTGTGTCTAACTGGATAATACAAAGTTATTTAGTGAACTGTGTCTAACTGGATAATACAAAGTTATTTAATGTAATGTGTCTAACTGGATAATACAAAGTTATTTAGTGTACCTATCTAACTGGATAATACAAAGTTATTTAGTGTACTGTGTCTAACTGGATAATACAAAGTTATTTAGTGTACTGTGTCTAACTGGATAATACAAAGTTATTTAGTGAACTGTGTCTAACTGGATAATACAAAGTTATTTAGTGTACCTATCTAACTGGATAATACAAAGTTATTTAGTGTACTGTGTCTAACTGGATGATACAAAGTTATTTAGTCTACTGTGTCTAACTGGATAATACAAAGTTATTTCACTAAATAACTTTGTATTATCCAGTTAGATAGGTACACTTACTGTGTCTAACTGGATAATACAAAGTTATTTAGTGTACTGTATCTAACTGGATAATACAAAGTTATTTAGTGTACTGTATCTAACTGGATAATACAAAGTTATTTAGTGTACTGTGTCTAACTGGA
>NW_013702082.1:0-558 GCF_000517525.1 Limulus polyphemus | reverse complement strand
CATCATCGGGTATAGACACAAAACGTGAACATCATCATCGGGTGTAGACACTAAATGTGAACATCCTTCATCAGGTGTAGACACTAAATGTGAACATCCTTCATCAGGTGTAGACACTAAATGTGAACATCCTTCATCAGGTGTAGACACTAAATGTGAACATCCTTCATCAGGTGTAGACACTAAATGTGAACATCCTTCAGCAGGTGTAGACACTAAACGTGAACATCATCGTCAGGTGTAAATGTAAATTGGTTCTACGTTACACAGTAGTAGCAAGTGGATTAAAGTGAAGTATGGGGAGTCCCCCCCCCCAATCCATTGTCTGGATATGTTTTAAATTCACCATCACTAACAAGCGACGAAAATCCTCTTCTGCCGTAATGTTTCTCTTAGATCAATTATTCTCGTGTTGTTAGTTAACTTCAAGATATAAAACACAAAGTTTGTACAGTAAGTCTAAGTATATGGCACTTTGTTGTATTAACAACCAAGTTTAGCCAGCAGGTGGCGTGATAAACCATATGTAAGATATTTAAAATTTCACTACCAACCATT
>NW_013702081.1:0-558 GCF_000517525.1 Limulus polyphemus | reverse complement strand
GGCGATCGAACGGTTTTTGTAATTTTCCTGTAATCAGATCCCAAGAGAGAATAATTCATTCAAGTTTTATCTCGACGTGTCCCAACTGGTCTATATTCACTTAATAAACGCAATCTCGCGTTATTAACGCTCTTGATTATGTTGGGCAAAGACAGACTCTTGTGGAGGTTGATTAGTAACAACGATACCGGAAGTGAGCGTAAAGTTATTAATTAGAGAGGATGTCCCCAGTGGATGAGCTCTTCTGGATCTGGAACGTAAAATATTGATGATAAACTCAATGAACTGATGTGACAACAACAGCTAAAGCTGGAACATCTTGACTTTGATCTTACACCACTAACACTTCTTACATTTGATCCTCATTGCTAACACCTTTTGACTTTGATCCCACACCACTAACACTTCTTACATCTGATCCTCATTGCTAACACCTTTTGACTTTGATCCCACACCACTAACACTTCTTACATTTGATCCTCATTGCTAACACCTTTTGACTTTGATCTTACACCACTAACACTTCTTACATTTGATCCTCATTGCTAACACCTTTTG
>NW_013702080.1:0-558 GCF_000517525.1 Limulus polyphemus | reverse complement strand
ATATCCATAGTGCTGTTGGAATATTGTTATTATAGGCTCTTCTAATTATTGCAAATCCTTAAGGGACTAGATAAAGAATATAGTGCTTAGAAATATAATAGGCCTAATACTAATGTCTTATGATAACTATAATTGTACGTTTACGTTGTTGTAAGGTTTCAATAGGAACTCTGCAAAATTAAATAAACTGAGTAATTTTTCGAAATATGATAAGTAACTCTATAAAAATGTATCATCTATAAGGTTTTATTTAATACTAATCCTTAAAAAGTAAGATAAACTTGTGTATTTTAAGGAAGCCCAACTGGTATTCCTATAGAAAATTAAAAACAATTTTCTACTTCACTCAAGGAATTAATGGACGTCTACTGTAGAAAAAAACGTATGCTATTTTGTAAGTCTTACTTGGAAAGCTATTCGATAGTCATGATGGGCTTACTTTTCCATTATTTTTACTGAATAAGTCATATTTGTTGGTGTGAGTCAGAACCTATGATGATTTACTGTCACAAAAGGACTTCCGTTTAATTACATTTTTTTTAAATTTACGTCGCAAAG
>NW_013702079.1:0-558 GCF_000517525.1 Limulus polyphemus | reverse complement strand
AACACAAAGTTAATCCGTAGAAATTTCTTTGTTTGGCTTTGAAACGATGCCTTCGACTCTATCTTGTGACCTTGTGACCTTAACTCTATCTTGTGACCTTGTGACCTCAATAAAATACGACATAATAAAGAAAAACTGAGTAAAGAACCCGAAACGTTAGTTGAACCTATAGGACCCGAAACGCCAAATTAAGGCAGTAGAGCTACATAAAAAATACAGTCCACATGTTTTATACATTACATAAATCTAGAGAACCCGAAACGTCCACAGAACACACAACTAAGGCACAGTCCGCATGTTTTATACATTATTTAAACCCACCTTCAAAGGCTAAACATTGCATTGTTTTGTTCTAATTAAAGAGTAATTTAAACACATTCTAACAGATGCTAACAGCAGCAAAATAAAGTGACTTTACTTCAAGCTGGAAGTCGAGTTTTTATAGTTTATTTTGGAGAGATGTCTTATGAACAAATAGTAAGAGGCTATATAGGATTTCTTATGTTCAAACTGTGATTGTACAGGTGGTTCTAATGGCAAAAAGAAAGATACTCTTTT
>NW_013702078.1:0-558 GCF_000517525.1 Limulus polyphemus | reverse complement strand
AAACAAACAAAGAGATGTAGGATTATAAACAGAATTACAAATAAACAAAGATATATAGGATTATAAAACATAATTACAAACAAACAAAGAGATATAGGATTATAAACAGAATTACAAACAAACAAAGAGATGTAGGATTATAAACAGAATTACAAACATGAAGATAAAAGATGAAGAATATTTTAAGCACTTGAGTCTGAAGTAATGTAAATAAAATAAAGAAGGATGTGGATTATGAAGGAGTTAGTTTCACGTGATGAAATAAAGAAAGAAGATATAAAGGTTATGAATAAAGTAAATTTCTGGTAATGAGACGGTGAGAGAAAAAAGAAGACGAAAGATATCTTAGTTTTTGAAATGAGACGAAAAAATAGCATTGAAGATTATAAACACAAGAGTCTATATTCTATAACAATAAGATGAAAAGAAAGTGTATTTGAATGGTATAAACACATTACGTTAATGTAAATGGACGAAGATAGAACAGAAGTAGAGAATGGTATAAACACATTACGTTAATGTAAATGGACGAAGATAGAACAGAATAGAGAATGGTAT
>NW_013702077.1:0-558 GCF_000517525.1 Limulus polyphemus | reverse complement strand
CGAGGTAATGAGGTTTTAAAATACAACAGTATTTAATTTAACATACATGAAACTTTGTTTTTTATTGGCCTCCTTTAGTACATCACGAATGATCCCCAATGTGTCTGCAGACTGCAAGCTGAGAATGACACTTGTGAGGTACGTGGATATTCCTAGCTCCCAGTTGCTCAATCTCTGTAAGACAAAAGATTTAATATGCTGAAGAGGGGGGGGAGGCGTAGGGATTTATTCTAGTTGGAATGAAAGACATGGTGTGAAATTGAATGAAAATCAAATTTTAATTTTAAATGAAAAACTAAAACAGGCTGAAATAAATTGTGTCTAGAATTAAAGCAAACTTGACTTGATATTGAATTGAAGTTTGAATCAAATGTGCAAAATCAGCTGATTAAAATATGGTGAAAAGTGAACAGGACTTGAGAGAGTTTTGGCTGTCTAAAAATGACTAACAACTTCTTAAAGGTCAGAGCAAATCTAAATGCACAAGACACTCCCTGTGCATCTGAACAACCAGAAAAATGTTGAAGTATCTGCTTCGTGTGATAGTGCAAGGTTTTA
>NW_013702076.1:0-558 GCF_000517525.1 Limulus polyphemus | reverse complement strand
TTAAATCCTCATGCTCTACCTAAGAACAAAAGCTGGGTCTTCAGTTGGTCTGCCCAGGGATGAAGAGTTATTATTTTGACTTTTTTTTCTTCTTATGTTTCTCCACTAGACTCTTGTTTTTTCTAGTGATCATCTACCTGCCTTTAATTACCTAACTTCTGGTTAATCAGATCCTCCACCTGCCTTTAATTATTTAACTTTTGGTTAATTAGATCATTATTTTGATCTACCTGCCTTTAAATACCTAACTTTTGGTTAATTAGATCATCCACCTGCCTTTGATTATTTAACTTTTGGTCAATCAGATCATTATCACGATCATCTACCTGCTTTTAATTACCTAACTTCTGGTTAATTAGATCATTATAATGATCATCTACCTGCCTTTAATTACCTAACTTCTGGTTAATTAGATCATTTACCTGCCTTTAATTATGTAACATTTCGTCAATCAAGTCATTTACCTGGCTTTAATCATCTAACTTCTGGTCAATCAGATCATTATCATGATCATCTACCTGCCTTTAATTACTTAACTTCTGGTCAATCAGATCATTA
>NW_013702075.1:0-558 GCF_000517525.1 Limulus polyphemus | reverse complement strand
TCCCTCTTTAAAAAAAGTCTATCCCTATTTAGTGGCTCAGCGATAAGAAAGTGTAGCACACGGACAACGGAGTGTTGTGCTCAGAGTTGCTTCTCTGATGTTTCAGATCAATTTCTATTGAACACGTCTTCCCTCTTTGAAAAAAAGTCTATCCCCATTTAGTGGCTCAGCGATGAGCTCGAGGGCTTATAACTCTAAAATTTTGGTTCGATCCCTGTGAGATCCACAGAACATATAGCCCGCTGTGCAGCTTTGCGATTGAAACTAACAAACTTTCACAAAACATCTGTGAAATGTTCTTCTGCTTTTCAATTATGGAACAAAATGCGTATTGAATTGTTTAATGAAAAACTATGAATAAGTTAATGTGAAGAAACAATACATCAGCTGTGAAAAAGTTATAAATTAGTTGATTATCAACTCTTATTTTTAGAAAAAAAAATGAAGAGGGGTAAGGCCACAGGACCGGAAAGTGTGGAAGTGTTTGGGAGATGACGGAGTCGAGGTGCTGTGAGATCTGTTGAGGAAGGTTTACGAGCAGGAGAAGATACCAGATGT
>NW_013702074.1:0-558 GCF_000517525.1 Limulus polyphemus | reverse complement strand
CCAACTTTTGTTTTTCCATTATATTATCCAAAACACTGTTACGTTTTGGTATTCTTGTAGGAATTATTATAGGTTGTAAAATAACAAAGCATACTTAGCCGACCAGTTAAATGGAGATTCAGTTAACAAATATATTAACTGACACAAATTGTCCACAAAGTCCATGAGGATTTTATAAATGAGAGAGATTAACGGAAGCGTACTGTCTACGCCGTTCATTGGGGTTAGGGTTTCGCTAAAAGTAAGCGATTATCAGAAGTATGCACATCAGTGTACCCTCTAGAAAGGCGCGGGCGCACAACAACCAATCAAGTGCCGCGTACATCCTCAGTGATGATGAGGAGTACCAACACGTTGACGGCCTTAATGACCCTGTCTGTCGATAGGCCTAAAACCCAAATAACTAACTGGTAGCATTGCAAAGCGGCCTAATGGTAGCGCACATCCTCAGTGATGATGAGGAGTACCAACACGTTGACGGCCTTAATGACCCTGTCTGTCGATAGGCCTAAAACCCAAATAACTAACTGGTAGCATTGCAAAGCGGCCTAATGGTAG
>NW_013702073.1:0-558 GCF_000517525.1 Limulus polyphemus | reverse complement strand
TACTCGAATAAACTCTTTCAAGCAAGCTCAATGCAATGAATTAAAAGTCAAGCATTTCAGGTCCTTCAACTGCAGCTGTATAATAACCAAGAGGCAAGGTTACAGATTTTATTCAGGTTTCAATGTAGTGTAACACAAGTAATCATGAAATGTTTACACAGATCTAGTTAGAATAATCCTTTGCCGTAAAATAGCAAGAAATGAAACTCGATGAGTAAACAGAACTAACCGTCAGAAGACTGGATATTTGACAAACTAGTTTAGACTCAACGTAAGACTGAAGAGGACGCATGACTTCCAATAACCAGATTTTTTTTTTTTACAGTTTGTTCCATTTACTGTGGTTTTCACAAACTATTACACACGATGATGCGTTTTTTTATTACACTATAACTCGGAGTATCTCTTAATATCAGTTACGACTGATGACCTGGCTCTTGCATACAAATACTTAGAAATATATCTAACAAATAGATTTCTTCTGCTATTCCGTTGAGTATTGAATTAGGTAAACGTGTTACAGTATATCCGAAATATAGACTTCAAAACAATACCGGT
>NW_013702072.1:0-558 GCF_000517525.1 Limulus polyphemus | reverse complement strand
GTCATTAAGGGTACATTAATGAATCGTGATTCAGGTCGTAAAGGATACGTCAATGAATCGTGATTCAGGTCGTAAAGAATACGTTAATGAATCCTGATTCAGGTCATTAAGGGTACGTTAATGAATCGTGATTCAGGTCGTAAAGGATACGTCAATGAATCGTGATTCAGGTCGTAAAGGATACGTTAATGAATCGTGTTTCAGGTCGTTAAGGATACGTTAATAAATCGTGATTCAGGTCGTAAGGATACGTTAATGAATCGTGATTCAGGTCGTTAAGGATACGTTAATGAATCGTGTTCAGGTCGTTAAGGATACGTTAATGAATCGTGATTCAGGTCGTTAAGGATACGTTAATGAATCGTGTTTCAGGTCGTTAGCTATGTTATTACGTGTACATATTAAATGTCTTGAAATGTTGTATTTTATAAAAGTAAGATGTTTTGTAACATCACGAGTTTAGTCCTTCAGTAGTTACTTCTTCCAAACGTTCAGTTGCACGATATGTCCTAAGAACTTTCAGTCCTGTTACTATAATGTTTCACGATATGTCCTAAG
>NW_013702071.1:0-558 GCF_000517525.1 Limulus polyphemus | reverse complement strand
AAAGTGACATAAATGGGCATGTGGTCTTTTATACCAGCCCATTATCTGGTGAGCATCTCGCTGGGTGCTAATAAAAAAAAGATTGTCCTGTGGAAACATCATTTTGATTATTTCTGAAATCCTATACTTAAAATATTCATAGAAACTACTTAGCATGCATCAAATAAATCTCTCATACAAGGTGTATAGTAACCCCCACCCCACAAAAAATGGTTAAATAATAAACAGCAATTTACTGAAGGCACAAGTAGAAGTTTTTTCACACCACTTTTGTTAACTAATTCTTGGTAGTAATTTGTAAACATTATTTGCTGATAAGGATAAAAAGTTAATGAATTGTTTGGGAGCTCAGTTTGGACTCCTGATCTTTAAGTTGTATAATAAATTCAACAAAAAAACAAAAAAAAACAATGAAGCAACATGTATAATACGAGAACATTGGGATGTATTTATAAAATTAAATTTTGAGTTTCACAACTAGGCATACAACTTATTCACAACAATTACAAGTCTTTATATACGAAGATTGCACAGTTTTATATTTCTAACAGGGTAGTT
>NW_013702070.1:0-558 GCF_000517525.1 Limulus polyphemus | reverse complement strand
TAGTGTAATGAGAAGATTCCTACCAATATCTAGTGTAAAGAGAAGATTCCTACCAATATCTAGTGTAATGACATCCTACTACATCTAGTGTAATGAGAAGATTCCTACCGATATCTAGTGTAATGAGAAGATTACTACCGATATCTAGTGTAATGAGAAGATTCCTACCAATATCTAGTGTAATGACATCCTACTGACATCTAGTGTAATGAGAAGATTCCTACTGATATCTAGTGTAATGAGAAGATTCCTACTGACATCTAGTGTAATGAGAAGATTCCTACTGACATCTAGTGTAATGAGAAGATTCCTACCGATATCTAGTGTAATGACATCCTACCGACATCTAGTGTAATGACAAGATTCCTACTGACATCTAGTGTAATGAGAAAATTACTACCGATATCTAGTGTAATGAGAAGATTCCTACCGATATCTAGTGTAAAGAGAAGATTCCTACCGATATCTAGTGTAAAGAGAAGATTCCTACCGATATCTAGTGTAATGAGAAGATTCCTACCGATATCTAGTGTAATGAGAAGATTCCTACCGACATCT
>NW_013702069.1:0-558 GCF_000517525.1 Limulus polyphemus | reverse complement strand
GAACGACAACATTATTGTTCGACTCCAGATACACTTCTGGTATTTATGAGAGAGAGATGGCCGAACCACAACATTATTGTTAGACTTAAGATACACCTCTGGTATTTATGAGATATATGGCCAAACCACAACATTATTATTCGACTCCAGATACACCTCTGGTATTTATGAGAGAGATGGCCGAACTACAACATTATTGTTCGACTCCAGAAACACCTCTGGTATTTATGAGAGAAAGATGGCCGAACCACAACATTATTGTTCGACTCCAGATACACCTCTGGTATTTATGAGAGAAGATGGCCGAACCACAACATTGGTGTTCGACTCCAGATACACCTCTGGTATTTATGAGAGAGAGATGGCCTTAATCATCTAAGATGCTGACGTCCGAATACAGTGGATGATTTGTGTAGGATATTTTATTGAGATCCGTGGTGCAGAGCTGCCATTACGGTCCTTTCATCAAGCTGTTAAAATGGGAATTACACTGTCCGAAAACTGTGTAACCATGGGATTAACACGATCGTTCTGATAACCTCAGTATACTGGAATCTT
>NW_013702068.1:0-558 GCF_000517525.1 Limulus polyphemus | reverse complement strand
CGCCTCTGCGGAACGCCTCCACGAACTCCTCCGAGGTTCCTTCGGTGAGACATCGACTGTGAGTTGGCGACGTATGTCGAGGCTTCCCGAGTACCAGAGGCGAAGACCGTACACTGGATTTAATTAATTGATAAAATAATGAGAAATTATAGTGACCATATCGTTGGAAATGTGTAATCTGTTGTTTTGTTTACCATATCTATATATGTATCGTTTCTAGTGTTTAATCAGAACTTTTTATTTAACATCTATATATATATATATCGTTGTAAGTGTTTAATCAGAAGATTTTATTTACAATATGTATATATCGTTGTAAATGTTTAATCATAGGTTTTATTTACCATATATATATATCGATGTGAATTTTTGCTCAGAAGTTTTTATTTACCATATGTATATCTATCGTTTTTAATGTTTACTCAGAAGTTTTTAACAAGAAGTTTTATTGACCATATATATATATATCGATGTGAATGTTTAATCAGAAGTTTTAATTTACCATATCTATATATATATATATGTATGTATGTATCGTTGAGAATGTTTAATCAGAAG
>NW_013702067.1:0-558 GCF_000517525.1 Limulus polyphemus | reverse complement strand
TTAAACTCAAATATAGGGTACTATAAACGCCTTACCCTTAAACCCAAATGTAGGGTAGTATAAACACCTTGCCCTTAAACCCAAATGTAGGGTAGTATAAACACCTTGCCCTTAAACCCAAATGTACTGTAGTATAAACTCTTTGCCATTAAACTCAAATGTAGGGTATTATATACGTCTTATCCTTAAACCCAAATGCAGGGTAGTATAAACGCCTTACCCTTAAAACCAAATGTAGGGTAGTATAAACGCCTTACCCTTAAAACCAAATGTAGGGTAGTATAAACGCCTTGCCCTTAAACCTAAAGAAAATGATAAGAAAGTTCGATGTCCGTTGTATTTATGTTTAATGCAAAAAAATCGATAATCAAACATTGCTATTTTAGCTAGTGTAAATGATTTATGAAAACAGGATCTAACAACATTATTTAAAACATTTATTTTGCACAAATACTTTGTAACCATTTCCTTATATTGCGTAATAAAACTTTAACGCATTTTCATTTAAAAGGAGCTATATATTTAGCTATATATATATATATATAGTTTGTTATCGAT
>NW_013702066.1:0-558 GCF_000517525.1 Limulus polyphemus | reverse complement strand
ACCATAAGGGTGTGTCATCATGTTAGCAGTTGTTCCGATAGCAACACCTCCAGCTATGGTGGCGTTCTGAACGTGAACCTGTGTTAATTAACGTAAATGTTGATGTTTTTCTTATTTCTCTCATCCAATTTTCTTTAGTAATTAGAGACCAAATATGGCTCTTAAGCACCACATCATATTCCTTGCAAAGAATTGAAAGAGTTTATATAAATTTCAAACTATAGTTCTTCTATATCGAATAAATTATTTTCTATATCATATATATATATTAAATATAACTTAAAATTAATGTATAAAACGTATAGACACGTTTTTTTTCTAATCCACAGAACAATATAATTTTTTTACTAATTATAAAACAGATAATCGAAACTACCGATGAAAGATTTTTAATTAATCCTTGTGTTTTTAACTAATGGTGAAAACACAACTGTGTTTAATAGAAATGAGTCTTTAGATGAATTGTGTTTTTATACATTTTTTCGTAGATTGGCACCTACTGTATGAATCTCTAACGAAAGGATAACTATGATGTGTTCATAACTTTAGTATCAAGTG
>NW_013702065.1:0-558 GCF_000517525.1 Limulus polyphemus | reverse complement strand
ATATATATATATATATATATATATAAATTTGACTGCATATTGAATGTTCTCTCTTTATAGCCCCCAGTGGGACAGCGGTATGTCTGCGATCTTACAACGCTAGAAATCTGGTTTTGATACCTACTGTGGGCAGAGCAAAGATAGTCCACTGTGTAGCAAGAAAAACAAGATAACTCTCCTTACATAACTAATTACTGTAACTGTTATGTAGACACGACATTATAAAGTTACTCATGTTAGAGACAACCGAGCTTGCTTACCTGTTTCATTTAGGGCCTGGGTGCCACGAAGGGGCAGCGAAGGGTTAGTAAGCGTTTCGTTCGTTCCTATGACACCCATTCTGAAACAGGGGTTAATATACGTGACTTCACGAACCTGCTGTTTACGTCCGAACTCAAATTCCCCTTCGACCTCCTCACCCTTTTAAGCCACACGTGTGGTGACGTCAAACTGCACGTGGCATACAAGAAAGCCCGTATTCGTGATCGATGAGAAGGTAGTAAAATTCAACAGAAACTTTATATATATATATATATATATACCTGTCTAATTCTGTAG
>NW_013702064.1:0-558 GCF_000517525.1 Limulus polyphemus | reverse complement strand
TTTTGGGCTACTCTTTTACCAACGAATAGTGGGATTCACCGTTTCATTATAACGCCCCCACGGCTGAAAGGGCGAGCATTGTGAGTGGAGCGTCTTAACCACCTGGTCATGCCTGGCCAATTTGCTCTCCCTTCTAATATTCTTTTCATAGTCAGAATATGGTGGAATATTGAATGAAAATATTCGTTCTACAAATCAGGAAATAATAATATAACAGGAAGTCATTTTTTACCTTAGTCAGAATATGGTGGAATATTGAATGAAAATATTCGTTCTACAAATCAGGAAATAATAATATAACAGGAAGTCAATTTTTACCTTAGTCAGAGTGTGGTGGAATACTGAATGAAAATATTCGTTCTACAAATCAGGAAATAATAATATAACAAGAAGTCATTTTTTACCTTAGTCAGAGTATAGTGGAATACTGAATGAAAATATTCGTTCTACAAATCAGGAAATAATAATATAACAGGAAGTTAATTTTTATCTTAGTCAGACAGGAATTTTTTTATTCACTTCTTTGATATTCACCCATTAGTTCCAAAATACAAACGC
>NW_013702063.1:0-558 GCF_000517525.1 Limulus polyphemus | reverse complement strand
GACATTTTGGGAGTGTAATGAACAAAGAAACCTCTCTTTATCTTCTCATACGTAAAGGAACGATGATTGTTATTTCTTGTTCTATATATTACCGCCTTACCTGATGTCTGTTCTTCTTTCGTTCGTCGATGCACTTTCAGTCAATCAGTAAGCACAGCTCCCTCTAAGGTGGAACTAATAAATAAGTGTTTTAATATAACATGTTTCTCTCTCTCTGAATAAACTTGGCTAAGAACATTTTCATTTAACATGAAGCATTCAAAATATGGGATTCGATTTTTGAATTACTTGTAAATTTAAATGAAAGATGTCGATTCATAATGTCATTAGCGAAGGTGGAGTTTGACGTTTAACAAACCGAAGCTTTTATATATTTTATTTGCATTGTCAAACCTGTTCCAGATGTTAGTGCTATACTTACTTTTATGTTATTTTTCTTTAGTTGTATTGAAGTCTTTGTTTTTCTAATATAATGTATACTATAACAAAAGTTTATTCCAAGCATATTAGACGTAATTCATATATATATATATATATATATATATATATATATATATA
>NW_013702062.1:0-558 GCF_000517525.1 Limulus polyphemus | reverse complement strand
GTTGAGTGAAAATTGTTGATTACAAAGTTGTTAATATTGTCTTTGTTGAATGAAAGTTGTCGATTACAAAGTTGTTAATATTTCTTTGTTGAGTGAAAATTGTTGATTACAAAGTTGTTAATATTGTCTTTGTTGAATGAAAGTTGTCGATTACAAAGTTGTTAATATGTCTTTGTTGAGTGAAAGTTGTCGATTACAAAGTTGTTAATATTGTCTTTATTGAATGAAAATTGTCGATTACAAAGTTGTTAATATTGTCTTTGTTGAGTGAAAGTTGTCGATTACAAAGCTGTTAATACTGTCTTTGTTGAATGAAAGCTGTCGATTACAAAGTTTTTAGTACTGTCTTTGTTGAGTGAAAGTTGTCGATTACAAAGTTGTTAATATTATCTTTGTTGAATGAAAGCTGTCGATTACAAAGTTGTTAATATTGTCTTTGTTGAATGAAAGTTGTCGATTACAAAGTTGTTAATACTGTCTTTGTTGAGTGAAAGTTGTCGATTACAAAGTTGTTAATATTGCCTTTGTTGAATGAAAGCTGTCGATTACAAAGTTGTT
>NW_013702061.1:0-558 GCF_000517525.1 Limulus polyphemus | reverse complement strand
GACATCGTCATTTAAAAAGTAAACCAGATCTATATTTAAGTTGATATCTAATATGCATTTCCATTTACTTTGGCATTCAACAATTTCTCAAATTACGATAACCCACAGATAACAGCAGAATAAATTAATGTTCATTAAATAATATTAGCTTAGTTGTATCCAATTATTGCGAAGTCAGTCGTGTGTATCACCAAATCTCAAGATTCAGTAACCATAATAATAATGAAAAATAACGTAAAAAGAGATGTAAAACAGTGACATTTTTCTTTTCTTGATGTTTAGTCAAGTAATCTAAATATTCCAAACAAAGATCGCATGTGAGAGACTGGTTTCCTAGACAAATGTAAATGTTTCACTGCTCAAACTGGTTTAATATCAGACAAAACGATAATCAGCAAGAAATTTCCCTTTATTTATTTGACAAAATGCCGAAAGGACTTATAAACTGGCATAAATATTAGTGACATATTCGCTAAACATCTCTCAACATTATTATAGTTATTTAGACTGGATGAAGGTTTGTTTGTAATTAAGCACAAAGCTACACAAAAGGCTATC